>NW_026705649.1:300000-533832 GCF_029867415.1 Vicia villosa | reverse complement strand
ATGACTTTATGTAGTATAGCACATGAAAATCTTCCAAAATACCAATGAAAGCAAGTTTAACGAACTTCATGACTTTTATGTAGTATAGCACAAGAAAATCTTCCAAACTACCAAAATTTCCAAGTTTAACAAACTTCATGACTTTTATGTAGTGTATCACACTGATCCACTGTCCCGCACGGATCAAAAACGAGTATTTTGAAAACGTAGTTTAGCGGTAACGACAACTCGAATATCGTTCTCACAAGGATTCTTAGTTATTACTAACCGACGGTAAATTGAATTAAAGGGGGGTTTAGGATTGATTTAATAATAACATAGTGAAAAAGTGATTAAAATAAGTGATTATGTAAATAAGCTAAAACGACAATTCTACTGATTCGGTTACCGACTTATCATTGGTTCAATAAACTTCAATCCCCTAAGCGGATTCTATTCCCTACCGATCACAACATCAATTAACAAGCGAAATTGACATTATAAGATTTCATTCCTATTTTCCGAATAAAGCAAATGGATTAAGCACAATCACGAATTAAGCAAACGTGATTCTAACATACACACTTTAACGATTAAGCAACGATAAAGTACGATAAAAGTCAAGGAACATAAATCAATCGGTATAAATCAATAATATTCTATATAACCCGAATTAAGCAAACAAGACATATAGATTAATATCGAAAGGGAAAAGAAATTGGATTAAAGATTAAAAACCTCAAAGTATTGGAAACCGTAACCAGCAGAAATTGCCTTCGGGGATTAGTTCCTCATCATTCGTACAAAGCTTTCAAAATTATTTGGTGAAAAGTAAAAAGTGATATTCCGTTGTACGGCCAGACCTAGACTAAAGAGAAGACAAAAGGAAATTCGGGTCATAACCCAACTGGGTCAAACAAACATAACCCAGGCCCAAAACGAATGATCCAAAACTAAATAAAACTAATGCTGCAACTTCAAACGAAATTCTGGAAAATATGCGCTCCGAATCTGACTTTGACTCCAACACGAAAGTTGTAGATCTTTCTCTTAGCTTTCCGTCGATTATTAGAACGCCTCAATCGGACTCCTGGAACTCCAGTTATGATCGTTTCCGTGCAGACTGCTAAAGCTGAAAATTAAATACGAAAATCAAATAACAATAAAAATGAATTAAAATATAAAAACATAATAAAATAGAAAAATAAACAAATCAAACCATAGAAATGCCTAAGTATAAACATAAAGGAATGTGCATCAAAATGCACTGATCACACACGAAAATCTTCCCGAAGACCAAATTTTGCAAGTTTAACAAAACTTTGTAACTTTTACGTAGTATATAGTATATGAAAATCTTCTAAAATATCAATGTTTGCAAGTTTAACAAACTTCGTGACTTTTATGTTGTATAGCTTACGAAAATCTTCCAAAATACCAATCTATACAACTTTAACGAACTTCATGATTTTTATGTAGTATAGAACACCAAAATCTTCCAAAATACAAAAATTTGCAAGTTTAAAGAACTTCGTGACTTTTGTGAAGTATAGCATACGAAAATCTTCCAAAGTACCAAAATTTGCAAGTTTAACAAACTTCATGACTTTTATGTAGTGTTGTATACGAAAATATTCCAAAAGATCAAATCTTGCGAGTTTAACAAACTTCGGGACTTTTAGGTAGTATATAGCACATGAAACTCTTCCAAAATACTAAATTTCGCAAGTTTATCAAACTTCGTGACTTTTATGTAGTATAGAACACGAAAATCTTCCTTAATACCAATGTATGCAAGTTTAACAAACTTTGTGACTTTTCTGTAGTATAGAACACAAAAATCCTTCAAAAGACCAAACTTTGCCAGATTAACAAACTTTGTGACTTTTATGTAGTATAGCACACGAAAATATCCAAAACATAAAAATTTGCAAGTTTAACAATCTTCGTGACTGTTATGTAGTATAGCACACGAAAATCTTCCAAAAGACCAAATTTTGCAAGTTAACAAACTTTGTGGCTTTTATGTAGTATAGCTTACGAAAATCTTCCAAAATACCAATGTATATAAGTTTAACGAACTTCATGACTTTTATGTAGTATAGCAAACGAAAATCTTTCAAAATACAAAAAATTGCAAGTTTAACAAACTTTGTGACTTTTATGTTGTGTAGCACACGAAAATCTCTCGAAGACCAAATTTTGCAAGTTTAACAAACTTTTATGATAATCTTCTAAAATACCACTGAATGCAAGTTTAATGAACTTCGTGAATTTTAAGTAGTATAGCACACGAAAATCTTCCAAAATATTAAAATTTGCAAGCTTAACAAACTTCGTGACTTTTAAATAGTAGCATACGAAAATCTTCCAAAAGACCAAATTTTGCAAATTTAACAAATTTTGTGACTTTTATGTAGTATTTAGCACATGAAAATCTTCCAAAAGACTAAATTTTGCATGTTTAACAAACTTCGTGACTTTTATGTAGTAGCACTAGAAAATCTTCCAAAATACCAATGTATGCAAGTTTAACAAACTCCGTGACTTTTATGTAGTATAGCACACAAAAATCTTCCCAAATACCAAAATTTGCAAGTTTAACAAACTTCGTGAGTTGTATGTAGTATAGCACACAAAAATCTTCCAAAGACCAAATTTTACAAGTTTCACAAACTTCGTGACTTTTATGTAGTGTATCAATCGAAAATCTTCCAAAATACCAATGTATACATGTTTAACGAACTTCGTGACTTTTATGTAGTGTAATACACGAAAATATTCCAAAAGATAAAATTTTGCAAGTTTCAAAAACTTCTGGACTTTTCGTTGTATATTCTTCCAAAAGACTAAAATTTTAAAGTTTAACAAACTTCATGACTTTTATGTAGTATATATACACAAAAATCTTCCAAAATATAAAAATTTGCAAGTTTAACAACTTCGTGACTTTTATGTAGTATATCACACGAAATTCTTCCAAAAAACAAAAGTTTGCAAGTTTAACGAACTTCGTGACTTTTATGTAATATGGCACACGAAAAATCTTCCAAAATACCAAATTTTGCAATTTTAACAAACTTCGAGACTTTTATGTAGTATAGCACACAAAAAACTTCCAAAATACCAATGTATACAAATTTAACGAACTTCTTGACTTTTATGTAGTATAGCACACAAAAGTCTTACAAAATACCAAAATTTGCAAGTTTAACAAACTTCGTGAGTTGTATGTAGTATAGCACACAAAAATCTTCCAAAAGACCAAAACTTGCCAGTTTAACAAACTTCATGACATTTATGTAGTGTAGTATACGAAAATATTCCAAAACATTATAATTTGCAAGTTTAACAAACTTCGGGACTTTTACGTAGTATATAGCACATGAAAACATTCCAAAACACTAAATTTTGTAAGATGAACAAACTTCGTGACTTTTATGTAGTATAGCACACGAAAATCTTCCAGAATACCAATGTATTCAAGTTTAACAATCTCCGTGACTTTTCTGTAGTATAGAACACAAAAATCCTTCAAAAGACCAAATTTAGGAAGATTAACAAACTTTGTGACTTTTATGTAGTATAGCACACGAAAATATTCCAAAAGACCAAATTTTGCAAGTTTAACAAACTTCGTGACTTTTATGTAGTATAGCTTACGAAAATCTTCCAAAATACAAAGGTATCTAAGTTTAATGAACTTCATGACTTTATGTAGTATAGCACATGAAAATCTTCCAAAATACCAATGAAAGCAAGTTTAACGAACTTCATGACTTTTATGTAGTATAGCACAAGAAAATCTTCCAAACTACCAAAATTTCCAAGTTTAACAAACTTCATGACTTTTATGTAGTGTATCACACTGATCCACTGTCCCGCACGGATCAAAAACGAGTATTTTGAAAACGTAGTTTAGCGGTAACGACAACTCGAATATCGTTCTCACAAGGATTCTTAGTTATTACTAACCGACGGTAAATTGAATTAAAGGGGGGTTTAGGATTGATTTAATAATAACATAGTGAAAAAGTGATTAAAATAAGTGATTATGTAAATAAGCTAAAACGACAATTCTACTGATTCGGTTACCGACTTATCATTGGTTCAATAAACTTCAATCCCCTAAGCGGATTCTATTCCCCTACCGATCACAACATCAATTAACAAGCGAAATTGACATTATAAGATTTCATTCCTATTTTCCGAATAAAGCAAATGGATTAAGCACAATCACGAATTAAGCAAACGTGATTCTAACATACACACTTTAACGATTAAGCAACGATAAAGTACGATAAAAGTCAAGGAACATAAATCAATCGGTATAAATCAATAATATTCTATATAACCCGAATTAAGCAAACAAGACATATAGATTAATATCGAAAGGGAAAAGAAATTGGATTAAAGATTAAAAACCTCAAAGTATTGGAAACCGTAACCAGCAGAAATTGCCTTCGGGGATTAGTTCCTCATCATTCGTACAAAGCTTTCAAAATTATTTGGTGAAAAGTAAAAAGTGATATTCCGTTGTACGGCCAGACCTAGACTAAAGAGAAGACAAAAGGAAATTCGGGTCATAACCCAACTGGGTCAAACAAACATAACCCAGGCCCAAAACGAATGATCCAAAACTAAATAAAACTAATGCTGCAACTTCAAACGAAATTCTGGAAAATATGCGCTCCGAATCTGACTTTGACTCCAACACGAAAGTTGTAGATCTTTCTCTTAGCTTTCCGTCGATTATTAGAACGCCTCAATCGGACTCCTGGAACTCCAGTTATGATCGTTTCCGTGCAGACTGCTAAAGCTGAAAATTAAATACGAAAATCAAATAACAATAAAAATGAATTAAAATATAAAAACATAATAAAATAGAAAAATAAACAAATCAAACCATAGAAATGCCTAAGTATAAACATAAAGGAATGTGCATCAAAATGCACTGATCACACACGAAAATCTTCCCGAAGACCAAATTTTGCAAGTTTAACAAACTTTGTAACTTTTACGTAGTATATAGTATATGAAAATCTTCTAAAATATCAATGTTTGCAAGTTTAACAAACTTCGTGACTTTTATGTTGTATAGCTTACGAAAATCTTCCAAAATACCAATCTATACAACTTTAACGAACTTCATGATTTTTATGTAGTATAGAACACCAAAATCTTCCAAAATACAAAAATTTGCAAGTTTAAAGAACTTCGTGACTTTTGTGAAGTATAGCATACGAAAATCTTCCAAAGTACCAAAATTTGCAAGTTTAACAAACTTCATGACTTTTATGTAGTGTTGTATACGAAAATATTCCAAAAGATCAAATCTTGCGAGTTTAACAAACTTCGGGACTTTTAGGTAGTATATAGCACATGAAACTCTTCCAAAATACTAAATTTCGCAAGTTTATCAAACTTCGTGACTTTTATGTAGTATAGAACACAAAAATCTTCCTTAATACCAATGTATGCAAGTTTAACAAACTTTGTGACTTTTCTGTAGTATAGAACACAAAAATCCTTCAAAAGACCAAACTTTGCCAGATTAACAAACTTTGTGACTTTTATGTAGTATAGCACACGAAAATATCCAAAACATAAAAATTTGCAAGTTTAACAATCTTCGTGACTGTTATGTAGTATAGCACACGAAAATCTTCCAAAAGACCAAATTTTGCAAGTTAACAAACTTTGTGGCTTTTATGTAGTATAGCTTACGAAAATCTTCCAAAATACCAATGTATATAAGTTTAACGAACTTCATGACTTTTATGTAGTATAGCAAACGAAAATCTTTCAAAATACAAAAAATTGCAAGTTTAACAAACTTTGTGACTTTTATGTTGTGTAGCACACGAAAATCTCTCGAAGACCAAATTTTGCAAGTTTAACAAACTTTTATGATAATCTTCTAAAATACCACTGAATGCAAGTTTAATGAACTTCGTGAATTTTAAGTAGTATAGCACACGAAAATCTTCCAAAATATTAAAATTTGCAAGCTTAACAAACTTCGTGACTTTTAAATAGTAGCATACGAAAATCTTCCAAAAGACCAAATTTTGCAAATTTAACAAATTTTGTGACTTTTATGTAGTATTTAGCACATGAAAATCTTCCAAAAGACTAAATTTTGCATGTTTAACAAACTTCGTGACTTTTATGTAGTAGCACTAGAAAATCTTCCAAAATACCAATGTATGCAAGTTTAACAAACTCCGTGACTTTTATGTAGTATAGCACACAAAAATCTTCCCAAATACCAAAATTTGCAAGTTTAACAAACTTCGTGAGTTGTATGTAGTATAGCACACAAAAATCTTCCAAAGACCAAATTTTACAAGTTTCACAAACTTCGTGACTTTTATGTAGTGTATCAATCGAAAATCTTCCAAAATACCAATGTATACATGTTTAACGAACTTCGTGACTTTTATGTAGTATAGCACACCAAAATCTTCCAAATTACAAAAAAAATTCAAGTTTAAAGAACTTTGTGACTTTTATGAAGTATAGCATACGAAAATCTTCCAAAATACAAAAATTTGCAAGTTTAACAAACTTCGTGACTTTTATGTAGTGTAATACACGAAAATATTCCAAAAGATAACATTTTGCAAGTTTCAAAAACTTCGGGACTTTTCGTAGTATATTCTTCCAAAAGACTAAAATTTGAAAGTTTAACAAACTTCATGACTTTTATGTAGTATATATACACAAAAATCTTCCAAAATATTAAAATTTGCAAGTTTAACAACTTCGTGACTTTTATGTAGTATATCACACAAAATTCTTCCAAAAAACAAAAGTTTGCAAGTTTAACGAACTTCGTGACTTTTATGTAATATAGCACACGAAAATCTTCCAAAATACCAAAATTTGCAATTTTAACAAACTTCGTGACTTTTATGTAGTATAGCACACAAAAAACTTCCAAAATACCAATGTATACAAATTTAACGAACTTCTTGACTTTTATGTAGTATAGCACACAAAAATCTTCCAAAATTCCAAAATTTGCAAGTTTAACAAACTTCGAGAGTTGTATGTAGTATAGCACACAAAAATCTTCCAAAAGACCAAATTTTGCAAGTTTAACAAACTTCGTGACTTCTATGTAGTATATCTTACGAAAATCTTTCAAAATACCAATGTATACAAGTTTAACAAACTTCATGGTTTTTATGTAGTATAGCACACCAATATTTTCCAAATACAAAAATTTGCAAGTTTAAAGAACTTCGTGACTTTTATGAAGTATAGCATACGAAAATCTTCCAAAATACCAAAATTTGCAATTTTAACAAACTTCGTGACTTTTATGTAGTATAGCACACAAAAAACTTCCAAAATACCAATGTATACAAATTTAACGAACTTCTTGACTTTTATGTAGTATAGCACACAAAAATCTTCCAAAATTCCAAAATTTGCAAGTTTAACAAACTTCGAGAGTTGTATGTAGTATAGCACACAAAAATCTTCCAAAAGACCAAATTTTGCAAGTTTAACAAACTTCGTGACTTCTATGTAGTATATCTTACGAAAATCTTTCAAAATACCAATGTATACAAGTTTAACAAACTTCATGGTTTTTATGTAGTATAGCACACCAATATTTTCCAAAATACAAAAATTTGCAAGTTTAAAGAACTTCGTGACTTTTAGGAAGTATAGCATACGAAAATCTTCCAAAATACCAAAATTTGCAATTTTAACAAACTTCGTGACTTTTATGTAGTATAGCACACAAAAAACTTCCAAAATACCAATGTATACAAATTTAACGAACTTCTTGACTTTTATGTAGTATAGCACACAAAAATCTTCCAAAATTCCAAAATTTGCAAGTTTAACAAACTTCGAGAGTTGTATGTAGTATAGCACACAAAAATCTTCCAAAAGACCAAATTTTGCAAGTTTAACAAACTTCGTGACTTCTATGTAGTATATCTTACGAAAATCTTTCAAAATACCAATGTATACAAGTTTAACAAACTTCATGGTTTTTATGTAGTATAGCACACCAATATTTTCCAAAATACAAAAATTTGCAAGTTTAAAGAACTTCGTGACTTTTATGAAGTATAGCATACGAAAATCTTCTAAAATACCAAAATTTGCAATTTTAACAAACTTCGTGACTTTTATGTAGTATAGCACACAAAAAACTTCCAAAATACCAATGTATACAAATTTAACGAACTTCTTGACTTTTATGTAGTATAGCACACAAAAATCTTCCAAAATTCCAAAATTTGCAAGTTTAACAAACTTCGAGAGTTGTATGTAGTATAGCACACAAAAATCTTCCAAAAGACCAAATTTTGCAAGTTTAACAAACTTCGTGACTTCTATGTAGTATATCTTACGAAAATCTTTCAAAATACCAATGTATACAAGTTTAACAAACTTCATGGTTTTTATGTAGTATAGCACACCAATATTTTCCAAAATACAAAAATTTGCAAGTTTAAAGAACTTCGTGACTTTTATGAAGTATAGCATACGAAAATCTTCCAAAATACCAAAATTTGCAAATTTAACAAACTTCGTGACTTTTATGTAGTGTAATACACGAAAATATTCCAAAAGATAAAATTTTGCAAGTTTCAAAAACTTCTGGACTTTTCGTTGTATATTCTTTCAAAAGACTAAAATTTTAAAGTTTAACAAACTTCATGACTTTTATGTAGTATATATACACAAAAATCTTCCAAAATATAAAAATTTGCAAGTTTAACAACTTCGTGACTTTTATGTAGTATATCACACGAAATTCTTCCAAAAAACAAAAGTTTGCAAGTTTAACGAACTTCGTGACTTTTATGTAATATGGCACACGAAAATCTTCCAAAATACCAAATTTTGCAATTTTAACAAATTTCGTGACTTTTATGTTGTATAGCTTACGAAAATCTTCCAAAATACCAACGTGTACAAGTTTAACGAACTTCATGACTTTTATGTAGTATAGAACACCAAAATCTTCCAAAATACAAAAATTTGCAAGTTTAAAGAACTTGATGACTTTTGTGAAGTATAGTATACGAAAATCTTCCAAAGTACAAAAATTTGCAAGTTTAACAAACTTCATAACTTTTATGTAGTGTTGTATGCGAAAATATTCCAAAAGATCAAATCTTGCAAGTTTAACAAACTTCAGGACTTTTAGGTAGTATATAGCACACGAAACTCTTCCAAAATACTAAATTTCGCAAGTTTGTCAAACTTCGTGACTTTTATGTAGTATAGAACACGAAAATCTTCCATAATACCAATGTATGCAAGTTTAACTAACTTTGTGACTTTTCTGTAGTATAGAACACAAATATCCTTCAAAAGACCAAACTTTGCAAGATTAACAAACTTTGTGACTTTTATGTAGTATAGCACACGAAAATATCCAAAACACAAAAATTTGCAAGTTTAACAATCTTCGTGACTGTTATGTAGTATAGCACACAAAAATCTTCCAAAAGACCAAATATTGCAAGTTAACAAACTTCGTGGCTTTTATGTAGTATAGCTTACGAAAATCTTCCAAAATACCAATGTATATAAGTCTAACGAAATTCATGACTTTTATGTAGTATAGCACACGAAAATCTTCCAAAATACAAAAAATTGCAAGTTTAACGAACTTCGTGACTTTTATGTAGTATAGCACACGAAAATCTTCCAAAATACCAAAATTTGCAATTTTAACAAACTTCATGACTTTTATGTAGTATAGCACACAAAAATCTTCCAAAATACCAATGTATACAAATTTAACGAACTTCTTGACTTTTATGTAGTATAGCACACAAAAATCTTCCAAAATACAAAAATTTGCAAGTTTAAAGAACTTCATGACTTTTATAAAGTAAAGCACGCAATAATCTTCCAAGGTACCAAAACTTGCCAGTTTAACAAACTTCATGACATTTATGTAGTGTAGTATACGAAAATATTCCAAAAGATCAAATTTTGTAAGTTTAACAAACTTTGTGGCTTTTATGTAGTATAGCACACAAAAATCTTCCAAAATACCAAAATTTGCAAGTTTAACAAACTTTGTGAGTTGTACGTAGTATGTAACATCCCATAATTTCAGTTTATTAATTTAATTTGGATTTAAATTAAATAATTGGAATTTTATTATTTTATTTGGATTTAATTGGAAAATGAGGGAGTAAGAGCTATTGGGCTTATGGTGTGATGGTAGTAAAAGAGGGGTGCCAATTAGTTAGGCCTTTTACTAAGTTGTGGTTAATTTATTTTATTTTATTTTTCATAAAATAAGAAAAAGGAATCATTTGGGAGAAAGGAAGAACACGTGAAAAGAGCAAGAGAAGATAAAGAGGCAAGAACGTGGAACCGGAAGGAAAGCATTCAAGAGATTCATCGAGGTAAGGGGGGACTCTTCCTTTTAGTATCTCTTATGTGGTCTTAGGTAATAGGTAGATTGATGTATGGTTTGATTCAATTAGACATTGGGGTTGTTAGGTTAGGTTGTTATAATTGGATTGAATTGATGATAATTGTGTGAACTATTTGGTTAATGATGCGTTTAAATGATGTTTTGTGGTGTATAATTGAATATATGATGATTGTATGCCTGTATGTGATGTCTGGAATTGTTTTTGGGCGAAAAGGGTGTGAAATCGCAGGGTCTGTCGCAGACTTGGGGTTTGCTGAAATCACAGGTCCGCTGAGCGGAGGGGGTCCGCTGAGCGGAGGTCCCAACGTAGTTTGCTTCTGTTGGACGTCGCTAGAGGTCCGCTGAGCGGAGGTCTGAAGGATTCGCTTCTGCCTTGCTTTGCTGAGCGAACCTTGCTGAGTGTGAATTTTTCTAAACTTTAAAATGACGTATCTTTTGATCCGTTAATCGTTTCTTAGTGTCGTTTTGGGCGTCGTGCAAGTTATTAAATGTTTTATATGATGAATGATGAAAATGGGCAGTAGCCAACTTTATTCTTTAAAACTCGATTAAATTACTTGATGAGAATTGAACATTGTGTGCATATGAGATAGGTGTGACAATGTGTTTAATGTGATGATGAATTGGTTGTGATTGATATTGTGATTGTGATGAATGCATGGCTATTTGAATGATGTTGAAAACATGTACATACTTATTCGGTGATGTGGTGTTAAGGTGAGTTGTTCATCGTGATTCGGTGATGTTTTAAGTATGTTATGTGTGTTTTATTCATTCATATGCATTTGATGACGGATCCCGTTGATGAGTAGATCGTTGGTGGCTAATTCCCATTGTACGGAGATTAGTAAGCAGTCATCGTGTTCCCATGGGGTGTAAGCGATGAGGTTAATCGTGTGCCCATGTGGGGTGTGAGCGATTAAAGGGCAGTATCGATGAGAGAAGTCCTGTGAATGTGATTCACGAATTTTAGTACCACATGCATAGTGTCAGTTGTGTCATATGCATTTTGTCATAACATGATTGTAATTATTTCTGTGTTCGTGTTGTAATCTATTATTGTGTGATTTGATGAATAATAGATGTGGATCTGAATGTGTATAATTGGGTGAACGGCATATTATGATACTTGTTGCTTATGAATTGCATAATATTTACTAATTGAGAATGAGACTCACCCTTACATGTTGTCATTTTCAGATCGAGGAGTAGCGGCATTAGTGCTCGGTGAGGATGATGTAAGTATCAGATGTGCCTAAGAGGGGGGGTGAATTAGGTTTTCAAAAATAATCGGTTTTATGAGAATGTCTTTACTAAAATTTTGGTTAAGTGTTTGAAGGCTTTTGATGGTTTTTATATTTTTCTTGGTAATGGTAATGAAAGCGGTAAAAGCGAAAAGATAAAGAACACAACGATATATACTGGTTCCCCTCACAATCCGAGAGTACTCCAGTCCCCTTTCAAACACGAAAGAGATTTCACTATAGTTAGAATTATTGTACAAGCCTATGCCTACTATCTAACCTATAGGGTGATCAAAGGTTCTTAACACCTTTAAGATCAAAAAACAACACTAATGTGAATGAAGAACAATCCTCTTCAAACACAACACTTACTTCCAACAATCCTGGATAGTAAGGAGAAATAATTTTTGAATGATACAAGAATTTATGAAGATGAATAATATATCAATCTTGGATTGATCTTCCCTTTCAAGCATACAATTCTTTTTAAAGATAAACAAGTGTTCAATGGATGTATGATATGAAACTTTGGTATTTGAGTGAAAGTTGTATGAACAAAGTTTCAAATAAAAATGAAGTATGGACACTTGGTGATTTTTGTGAAAGATATGGACACTTGAATTGTTTGAATTATTTGAATGAAAGAGGTAAAGAATAAAATCTGAAAAATCTGAAATATATAGCCTCTAAGACACCTTTACAAATGGTTATTTTGTATGGAAGGATGCAAGAGTAAAAGATGAAGAGGTACCTTTTGAAGAATGAAAGGAAATCTGAATTTTTGAAAAAATTCACGTGGGAACCGGTTCCCTTAAACCAGAACCCGGGTTCCCTTTCTGTAACGTTAAAAAAATTTGAAAAAATCAACTGGGGAACCGGTTCCCAGAAAGTGGAACTCGGTTCCTGGACATGATGAATGAAAAATTACTGGGCAGAGGGAACTGGGAACCGGTTCCTCCAAACTGGAACTCGGTTCCCACATGCAAAAAACACTAAAAACTTATTTTTAAAAGCTTGAATGATTTTCTAATGTTTTGCAAATATTATGGAACATGTATGAATGTTTGAGAACACTTGTTTATGCATTAAGAGAGTTGTATATCATATACCTTAATATTTTTGATCAATGAAGTTTAAGCTCTTTTGAAATACTTGAATCTTTATGCTTTCATATGAATTGATCCATTCCTTTTGCAATTGAAATCTTGTCTTCATCAAAACCAAATTGTAGAAAGATTGTCTTCACATTCTCCCCCTTTTTGATGATGACAAATTACTTGAAATTGGTAGAATGGTGATGTTTCTTTAACATTTGGATCTCCTCCCCCTAAGACAAAGCTCCCCCTTAATATGATAATTGATGCTTTGCTTGAGTCCATTCTTTTATTGAAGATGTGCATATGATAATTGATGCTTTGCTTGAGTCCATTTTTTATTGAAGATTTGCTTGCTACAAATTGTTAGAGAAACATACAAACATACATGTGCATATATATAGTTTATATATAATTCTTCTCCCCCTTTGTCATTAGCAAAAAGGAATGGGAAAGAAGATGAAAGATAGAAAATATCATGTATGATAATATAAATAAAAGTTAACACATAGAAATAATGATAAAGATAACATACCATAAGTCTTACAATATAGGAATTCAAACTTAATGAAACATAACATAGAAATTAAACCATAGTACAAACTAGAAATGCATAAACGAAATAGGACATTAAACGGAAAATACATGTAAATTGAAAGGAAACAAATGAAACATATAATGCTCATTCATCATCCATGCCATCAATCCCTTCATCATCTTGGCCTTGGTCACCATTATCCTCTTGATTGGGTTGGTTATGGTATTGGAGGATTTGAGCAAATTGTTGGCGAAAGAAGGCATTTTCCGCTTGTTGTTCTTGATAGTGATTAGCAATGGTGGTTTCAATAGAGCACAATTTGTTGAAGACTATATCCAAAGTAGCTCCTCCTTCCGGAATAGGTGGTGGAACATCATCATCCTTGTAAACAAAAGTTCCGTCCAAAGCTAAGACAATATCGGTATTCTTGAGAGCGGTTTTGTCATTGATTTCACATTCCCTTGGAGTCATAGGTAAAGAAGGTTGATTCTTAAGGTTCACACCGGCAGCTTTCATGATATGTGTAATGGGTCTACTATAAGGTAAACCACCATTCAAGTGTTGAAGCCTATGCATGTGAAGCAACATTGTGACAGCCCAATTGATATGAATGTTATTCTTGACACCATAAAGCACTTGAAGTTCCAACTCATTAACACGAGAGTGATTAGAATGTTTTGGGAGCAAAACATAAGCAATGATGAAATGGAGCATTCTCTCACTAACCGGAAAGTTTGATCCAAACATGTTAAACTTTGTTGGGAGAGGGTTTTGTTGAGTTACGGTGGCGGTTTGGGATGGTCGGATCATATCTAAGAAGCTTTGTGTTTTGCTAAAGCCTTCCCACTCGGGTGTATATCCGGCAACCAAAACTTGGCCGGTAGTAGGGAGTCCTAAACAATTACCAAAAGAAGCAACATCCATCCTAATAGTTTTGTTACGAACCGAAGAGGTGAGCTTAATTTCTTCTAGGTTAGATAGATCATTACCAAACACAATAGTTAAATTATCATAGAACTCCTTAACCAAATCCGGATATATTTTTCCATAATCACTAACAAAATCATAAACCCCTTGATATCTTAGTTTTTCCGGAAATATAAAACTATGAGAAGGAAAGGATTCAAGGTTACCATATTTTGAAATCAAGAGAGGCCTATTCCGAATGTTAAGCTTTGGATTCTTTGGAAGAGGTTGCTCATCAAAATCATTCCTAGCCTTTTTCTTTCCCTTTGATGCTCTTGATGAAGAAGCCATGGATGAAGCTTTTTGAAAGTTAGGGTTTGAGAAGGGGATTTTCGGATTTGATGTTGTGGAGAGTTTTGTGATATGAGTTTTGGAAGTGTGAGAGTATATATAAGAGATTGGATGAGTGGGTTTTAATTTGGTGGAGTAAGAGCTTGATTTAGTGGGGTTTAATGGTAGTGGAGGAAGGTTGAAGAGGATGAATAGTGTAGTCAAGAGTGAGATGAATGAGTTTGAATGAGTGTGAATGTGAATAAAGTAGGTCAAAGTTGTTGAAGAGAGTAATGAGATGGAGTGAATAAATTCAAATAAAAGACAAGTTATGATACATAGAGAAAAGGGAAGGGGACAAGTTATGACATAGTAATAAAGAGAACGGAACATAAAAGAAAAGAGAGATATGTCACATAGAAAGGAGAGATATGTCATAGTAATAAAGTTGTCACATGTAGCATAAAAAGAAAGAAAATTAAAAATAAAGAAAAAAGTTTACGCAGCAACCGGTTCCCCCTTTTGGGAACCCGGGTTCCAGCCCTTGAGCATGCGAAAATATCAGGCAGACTAGACTAGGAACCGGTTCCCTCTTTTGGGAACCCGGGTTCCTTAACCAAAAAATGAAAAAATACCTATAATGCAAGCATTTTTTACACATAGAAACATGATTATACCAAATATATTTCTAGAAATGTATGAGATATATGTGTACCTTTATTTACCAAATGAAGAATCATATATCTTTTTCATCTAAAATTCCAAGTTCTCGCCGAATTTTGTAAAAAGATTCTTTTGCAAGCGGCTTGGTGAAAATATCCGCAAGTTGGTTATGAGTATCCACAAATGTTACTTCGACATCTCCTTGAAGGACATGGTCTCTGAGAAAGTGATGTCGAATGTCTATGTGTTTGGTTCTAGAATGCATGACCGGATTTTTTGTAATATTAATTCCACTGGTGTTGTCGCATCGAAGAGGAATGCATCCGAGATCAAGTCCGTAGTCACGAAGTTGTTGCTTAAGCCAAAGAATTTGTGCACAACAACTACCCGCTGCTATATATTCCGCTTCGACCGTGCTAAGAGCAACACATGCTTGCTTTTTACAAGCCCATGATACTAATGCATTTCCAAGAATGTGACAGGTACCACTTGTGCTTTTACGATCAGTTTTACAACCTGCATAATCCGCGTCAGAATAACCAATTAAATTTCAAATACTACCTTTAGGATACCATAGGCCAACGTTGGTCGTTCCTTTGAGATACTTCATGATCCTTTTAACCGCCATAAGATGTGATTCCTTTGGATTTGCTTGAAAGCGAGCACAAAGACAAACACAAGGTTGTCTTTGTCATTGTTGAGAACAAAGCATTTGCATCCAAAAATGTGAAAGTGAGCAATGTTTGGCTTTCTTCCTTTGAAGATTTCATATGGAGTCTTCTTTAAGATAGGTCTAATGATTACTCGATTTCCAACATAACATGTCGTACTAACCGCATCCGCCCAAAAGTATTTAGGAAGATTTGCATCACTAAGCATTGTTCTTGCAAGTTCTACTAGAAACCTATTTTTCCTTTCAACTACTCCATTTTGTTGTGGAGTTCTTGGTGCTGAAAAATTATGAGAGATACCATGTTCTTCACAAAATTCTTCAAATGATGCATTTTGAAACTCTCCACCATGATCACTTCTTATGGATACAATCTTTAATGATTTTTCATTTTGGATTTGTTTTGCATACTTCTTAAAGGCTTTAAAAGCATCACTTTTCTGCACAAGAAACAAAGTCCAAGAATATCTAGAATAATCATCAACAATAACTAAGGCGTATACATTACCTCTGAAGCTTCTTGTCCTTGATGGACCAAATAAATCCATATGCAACAATTGAAGTGGTCTTGTTGTAGTCACCACATTCTTTGGTCTGAAAGATGATTTGGTTTGCTTTCCCTTTTGACATGCGTCACATAATTTATCTTTGACAAACTTTATCTTAGGTAAGCCAATAACAAGATCATGTTTGGTTAACTTATTTAAATGATCCATATGAATATGGGCTGCTCTTTTATGCCATAACCATGAATCATTATTGTTATTTACCAAAAGACATTTTACTTTCAAAGATAAATCATTTAAAGAAATCATAAAAATGTTATTAATTCTTGTACCTTTGAGTTTTACCTCATTGGTGACTTCATCGATGATCAAGCATTCCTCCTTAGTGAATTTGATCTTGAAGCCTTTGTCACAAAGTTGGCTAATGCTTAGAAGATTATGCTTTAGTCCTTCAACATAAAGAACATCTTCAATGGATGTGAAAGGTGGTGCACCAACTTTGCCTTTGCCAAGAATTCTTCCCTTATTGTTGTCTCCATAAGTGACAAAACCCTTGGCCTTTAACCTTAGATCTGAAAATTGGTTTAGGTCTCCCGTCATATGCTTTGAACAACCACTATCTAGATACCATAAGTTTGAGGTGGTCTTCAAGCATGCCTACAAAACAAATTAAGTTTTGTTAGGTACCCAAATGGCTTTGGGTCGTCCATCATAGTTAGTTCCTTTCTTCACCCATACATAATGTCCACTAGGAACACTAAAGTTCCTTACATAACAAGCATTGGGTGTGTGACCAATAATATCACAATAAAAACAAGTAGGTTCAAAGTTACTTCTATATCTAGGAGGATAAGATTTCTTCTTAACAAAGTTCTTCCTTTTAGGATAATGTTGCATTACTTTAGGCTTGATCACTTTCTCTTGAATTGGTTGGTTACTAGCCTTGACAAAGATAGTCTTGTTAGATCTTGGTTTATCAAATTTAGAGAAACCAAGTCCGCTCTTATCATTGGAGTATCTTTGTGTGCTAAGAACATTTTCCAATCCAATTTGCCCTTTTTCATATCTTTCTAAAACACGTTTTAATTGGACAATTTGGAAGGAAAGTGATTCACAATTCTTGCATGCAACATTATCTTCTTGAACACTAATCACTTTTTCTTTGTCATCTTTATGTTCTACTTCAATTATCTTAACCTTCTCTTCTAAAGATGATATTATTTTCTTTTGAGATGAGATAGTCTTATAGAGAATTTTGCATTCTTTTAATAATTCATCTATTGCACCTTGTTCACCATTATCAAAAAGAGAATCATCATAACTAACCTCGCCTTCTTCATCGTCGGAGTGGTGTGATGCCATTAGTGCTAGGTTTGCACTTTCGTCACTATCGGAGTCCGATGAGGAACTTACTTCATTATCTTCCCATGCTATGTAGGCCTTTTTATTTTTGAACTCCCTTTTTCCTTTGAATCCATTCTTCTTCGAAAGCTTTGGACATTCCGGCTTTATGTGTCCTTGTTTCCCACATTCATAGCATGTAACTTCTTGTGATGAAGTGGATGCTTCCTTATCTTTATGCTTTGAGAATTTCTTTCTTTTGACATAGTTAGTATTATCAATATTATTTTTATTAAAAAATTTGCCTAACCTTTTTACAAGAAGCAAGAAGTTTTCATCTTCATCCGATGCATCTTTCAATTTGCTTTCTTTTGAATCTACCTTTAATGCAATGCCTTTGGATTTCTTCTCTAAGTTCTCATGCTTTTCTAATCTTCCAAGTTCCGTCTCATATTCTTGAAGTTTTCCAAATAGTGTTGCGGAAGTAAATTTTGATAAATTTTTCTTTTCGGATATCGCCGTCACCTTTGGTTGCCACTCCCTTGTCAAAGATCTGAGCACTTTAAGATTAAGTTCTTCGGTAGTAAGAGTCTTACCAAGTGCCTTCAAGTGATTTGTCAAATGTACGAATCGTTTTTGCAAATCGAGAATAGTTTCACCGGGCTTCATTCTAAACAGTTCGTACTCTTGGCTTAAGGTATTCAATCTTGATCTTTTAACTTCAGTGGTACCTTCATGAGTTTCTACAAGAGTATCCCAAATTTCCTTTGATGTTGTACATGCCGATACTCGGAAAAATTCATCCATACTAAGAGCACCTTGAAGAAGATTGACCGCCTTTTTGTCAGCAAGAACCCTTTTTCCATCATTATCATCCCATGACGCTTTAGGTTTCTCCGATCCAACACCATTAACGACCGTTGTAGGGACATGAGGACCTTGTAGGACAGCCTCCCAAACTTCTTCTCCTTGTGCTTCTAGATGAGCCTTCATTCGGATTTTCCAAAAGTCAAAATATTCACCACAAAACAATGGAGGCTTGTTGTTAGAACCACCATCTCTGAAAACCGGATTTTGATTTGCGGAAGCCATTCTGGATCTTTAGGAACAAGTTACCTATAACTTGCTTTGATGCCAAATGTAAGTATCAGATGTGCCTAAGAGGGGGGGTGAATTAGGTTTTCAAAAATAATCGGTTTTATGAGAATGTCTTTACTAAAATTTTGGTTAAGTGTTTGAAGGCTTTTGATGGTTTTTATATTTTTCTTGGTAATGGTAATGAAAGCGGTAAAAGCGAAAAGATAAAGAACACAACGATATATACTGGTTCCCCTCACAATCCGAGAGTACTCCAGTCCCCTTTCAAACACGAAAGAGATTTCACTATAGTTAGAATTATTGTACAAGCCTATGCCTACTATCTAACCTATAGGATGATCAAAGGTTCTTAACACCTTTAAGATCAAAAAACAACACTAATGTGAATGAAGAACAATCCTCTTCAAACACAACACTTACTTCCAACAATCCTGGATAGTAAGGAGAAATAATTTTTGAATGATACAAGAATTTATGAAGATGAATAATATATCAATCTTGGATTGATCTTCCCTTTCAAGCATACAATTCTTTTTAAAGATAAACAAGTGTGCAATGGATGTATGATATGAAACTTTGGTATTTGAGTGAAAGTTGTATGAACAAAGTTTCAAATAAAAATGAAGTATGGACACTTGGTGATTTTTGTGAAAGATATGGACACTTGAATTGTTTGAATTATTTGAATGAAAGAGGTAAAGAATAAAATCTGAAAAATCTGAAATATATAGCCTCTAAGACACCTTTACAAATGGTTATTTTGTATGGAAGGATGCAAGAGTAAAAGATGAAGAGGTACCTTTTGAAGAATGAAAGGAAATCTGAATTTTTGAAAAAAATTCACGTGGGAACCGGTTCCCTTAAACCAGAACCCGGGTTCCCTTTCTGTAACGTTAAAAAAATTTGAAAAAATCAACTGGGGAACCGGTTCCCAGAAAGTGGAACTCGGTTCCTGGACATGATGAATGAAAAATTACTGGGCAGAGGGAACTGGGAACCGGTTCCTCCAAACTGGAACTCGGTTCCCACATGCAAAAAACACTAAAAACTTATTTTTAAAAGCTTGAATGATTTTCTAATGTTTTGCAAATATTATGGAACATGTATGAATGTTTGAGAACACTTGTTTATGCATTAAGAGAGTTGTATATCATATACCTTAATATTTTTGATCAATGAAGTTTAAGCTCTTTTGAAATACTTGAATCTTTATGCTTTCATATGAATTGATCCATTCCTTTTGCAATTGAAATCTTGTCTTCATCAAAACCAAATTGTAGAAAGATTGTCTTCACATATGACTCGTAGAGTTTATCCGTTTATGTTGGGTCGTGTCGGTCATGCTCTGATCTTGTAACACTGGTGGACGATAGTTATTGAGATTTATGAGAATTCTCTATTTTAATTGGTGTTAGATTATACTTTCATTTGATTACGTTAATGATGTTTCTTATTCCGCTGTGATAAACATAATTGTGTTTTTGTTAAATCGTTTCCTAATAAAGTATGACCTGACCATGATTGATTTATTTATTTTAAATAATTGTGGCACCCTTGTGTTTATGTTTTTACTCTGATATATTTATTTAATTTGCCGCGGGGTTTAGAAGGGTGTTACATAGTATAGCGCACAAAAATCTTCCAAAAGACCAAATTTTGCAAGTTTAACAAACTTCGTGACTTCTATTTAGTATAGCTGACGAAAATATTCCAAAATACCAATGTATCCAAGTTTAACGAACTTCCTGACTTTTATGTAGTATAGCACACCAAAATCTTCTGATGTAGGAGGATTTTGTGTATCAAAGAAGAAATCGCACGTCGGAAAGCATTTTAATATTTAAGCAATTTTAGTTTTAATATTTAAGCAATTTTTATTTTATTTGTTTTATTTAATTTCGTTTTGGATTAAAGGCCCATAAGGCCCAATAGGGTTTATTTGTTTTCTGTATTTAAAGACCTTTGGCATGGCCATAAGGGTTATCTCTTTTATTATAATAGAATCCAAAGTTTTCTTTATTCCTAGTGGACTCCAGAGCTTATCTATAGGGTTTGCGCTTGCAACCCTGTGTTCATTCAAGGTTTAGCGCTTGCTACTCCTTTGGGGGGCTTCCGACTGTGTCATCTTCCAAAATACAAAAATTTGCAAGTTTAAAGAACTTCTTGGCTTTTAGGAAGTATTGCATACGAAAATCTTCCAAAATACCAAAATTTGTAAGTTTAACAAACTTCATGAATTTCATGTAGTGTAATACACGAAAATATTCCAAAAGATAAAATTTTGCAAGTTTCACAAACTTCGGGACTTTTCGTAGTATATTCTTCCAAAAGAATAAAATTTGAAAGTTTAACAAACTTCAGGACTTTTATGTAGTATATAATACACAAAAATCTTCCAAAATATTAAAATTTGCAAGTTTAACAACTTCGTGACTTTTATGTAATATAGCACACGAAATTCTTCCAAAATACAAAAATTTGCAAGTTTAACGACCTTCGTGACTTTTATGTAATATAGCACACGAAAATCTTCCAAAATACCAAAATTTGCAAGTTTAACAAACTTCGTGACTTTTATGTAGTATAGCACACAAAAATCTTCCAAAATACCAAAATATGCAAGTTTAACAAACTTCGTGAGTAGTATGTAGTATAGCACACAAAAATCTTCCAAAAGACCAAATTTTGCAAGTTTAACAAACTTCGTGACTTCTATGTAGTATATCTTACGAAAATCTTCCAAAATACCAATGTATACAAGTTTAACGAACTTCATGGTTTTTATGTAGTATAGCACACCAAAATCTTCCAAAATACAAAAATTTGCAAGTTTAAAGAACTTCGTGACTTTTATGAAGTATAGCATACGAAAATCTTCCAAAATACCAAAATTTGCAAGTTTAATAAACTTCGTGACTTTTTTGTAGTGTAATACACGAAAATATTCCAAAAGATAAAATTTTGCAAGTTTCACAAACTTCGGGACTTTTCGTAGTATATTCTTCCAAAAGACTAAAATTTGAAAGTTTAACAAACTTCATGTCTTTTATGTAGTATATAATACAAAAAAATCTTCCATAAAATTAAAATTTGCAAGTTTCACAACGTCGTGACTTTTATGTAGTATATCACATGAAATTCTTCCAAAATACAAAAATTTGAAAGTTTAAGTAACTTCGTGACTTTTATGTAATATAGCACACGAAAATCTTCCAAAATACCAAAATTTGCAAGTTTAACAAACGTCGTGACTTTAATGAAGTATAGCACAGAAAAATCTTTCAAAATATTAAAATTTGCAAGTTTAACGAACTTCGTGAATTTTATGTAGTATAGCACACAAAAATATTCCAAAAGACCAAATTTGCAAATTTAACAAACTTCGTGACTTCTATGTTGTATAGCTTACGAAAATCATCCAAAATACCAATGTATTCAAGTTTAACGAACTTCATGACTTTTATGTAGTATAGAACACCAAAATCTTCCAAAATACAAAAATTTGCAAGTTTAAAGAACTTTGTGAATTTTGTGAAGTATACCATACGAAAATCTTCCAAAATACCAAAATTTGCAAGTTTAACAACTTTCGTGACTTTTATGTAGTGTTGTATACGAAAATATTCCAAAAGATCAAATCTTCCAAGTTTAACAAACTTCGGGACTTTTAGGTAGTATATAGCACACGAAACTCTTCCAAAATACTAAATTTCGCAAGTTTATCAAACTTCGTGACTTTTATGTAGTATAGAACACGAAAATCTTCCATAATACCAATGTATGCAAGTTTAACAAACTTTGTGACTTTTCTGTAGTATAAAACACAAAAATCCTTCAAAAGACCAAACTTTGCAAGAGTAACAAACTTTGTGACTTTTATGTAGTATAGCACACGAAAATATCCAAAACACAAAAACTTGCAAGTTTAACAAACTTTGTGACTGTTATGTAGTATAGCACACAAAAATCTTCCAAAAGACCAAATTTTGCAAGTTAACAAACTTCGTGACTTTTATATAGTATAGCTTACGAAAATCTTCCAAAATACCAATGTATATAAGTTTAACGAACTTCATGACTTTTATGTAGTATAGCACTCGAAAATCTTCCAAAATACAAAAAAATTGCAAGTTTAACGAACTTCGTGACTTTTATGTAGTATAGCACACGAAAATCTTCCAAAACACCAAAATTTCCAAGTTTAACAAACTTTGTGACTTTTATGTAATTTAGCACACGAAAATCTCTCGAAGACCAAATTTTGCAAGTTTAACAAACTTTTTGACTTTTATGTATTATATTGCATATGAAAATCTTCTAAAATACCAATGAATGCAAGTTTAATGAACTTTGTGAATTTTAAGTAGTATAGCACACGAAAATCTTCCAAAATATTAAATTTTGCAAGCTTAACGAACTTCGTGACTTTTATGTTGTAGCATACGAAAATCTTCCAAAAGACCAAATTTTGCAATTTTAACAAATTTTGTGACTTTTATGTAGTATTAAGCACATGAAAATCTTCCAAAAGACTAAATTTTGCCAGTTTAGCAAACTTCGTGACTTTTATGTAGTAGCACTCGAAAATCTTCCAAAATATCAATGTATGCAAGTTTAACAAACTTCGTGACTTTTATGTAGTATAACACACAAAAATCTTCAAAAATATCAAAATTTGCAAGTTTAACAAACTTCGTGAGTTGTATGTAGTATAGCACACAAAAATCTTCCAAAAGACCAAATTTTGCAAGTTTAACAAACTTCGTGACTTCTATGTAGTATATCTTACGAAAATCATCCAAAATACCAATGTATACAAGTTTAACAAACTTCATTGTTTTTATGTAGTATAGCACACCAAAATTTTCCAAAATACAAAAATTTGCAAGTTTAAAGAACTTCGTGACTTTTATGAAGTATAGCATACGAAAATCTTCCAAAATACCAAAATTTACAAGTTTAACAAACTTCGTGACTTTTATGTAGTGTAATACACATAAATATTCCAAAAGATAAAATTTTGCAAGTTTCAAAAACTTCTGGACTTTTCATTGTATATTCTTGCAAAAGACTAAAATTTTAAAGTTTAACAAACTTCTTGACTTTTATGTTGTATATATACATAAAATCTTCCAAAATATAAAAATTTGCAAGTTTAACAACTTCATGACTTTTATGTAGTATATCACACGAAATTGTTCCAAAAAACAAAAGTTTGCAAGTTTAACGAACTTCGTGACTTTTATGTAATATGGCACACGAAAATCTTCCAAAATACCAAATTTTGCAATTTTATTAAACTTCGTTACTTTTATGTAGTATAGCACACAAAAAACTTCCAAAATACCAATGCATACAAATTTAACGAACTTCTTAACTTTTATGTAGTATAGCACACAAAAGTCTTACAAAATACCAAAATTTGCAAGTTTAACAAACTTCGTGAGTTGTATGTAGTATAGCACACAGAAATCTTCCAAAAGACCAAAACTTGCCAGTTTAACAAACTTCATGACATTTATGTAGTGTAGTATACGAAAATATTCCAAAAGATCAAATTTTGCAAGTTTACAATCTTCAGGACTTTTACGTAGTATATAGCACACGAAAATATTCCAAAACACTGAATTTTGTAAGATAAACAAACTTCGTAACTTTTATGTTGTATAGCACACGAAAATCTTCCCGAATACCAATGTATTAAAGTTTAACAAACTCCGTGACTTTTCTGTAGAATAGAACACAAAAATCCTTCAAAAGACCAAATTTTGCAAGATTAACAAACTTTGTGACTTTTATGTAGTATATAGCACACGAAAATCTTCCAAAAGACCAAATTTTGCAAGTTTAACAAACTTCGTGACTTTTATGTAGTATAGCTTACGAAAATCTTCCAAAATACCAATCTATAAAAGTTTAACGAACTTCATGACTTTATGTAGTATAGCACATGAAAATCTTCCAAAATACCAATGAAAGCAAGTTTAACGAACTTCATGACTTTTATGTAGTATGGCACACGAAAATCTTCCAAACTACCAAAATTTTCAAGTTTAACAAACTTCATGACTTTTATGTAGTGTATCACACGAAAATCTTCCCGAAGACCAAATTTTGCAAGTTTAACAAACTTTGTGACTTTTACGTAGTATATAGCATATGAAAATCTTCTAAAATATCAATGTATGCAAGTTTAACGAAGTTCGTGAATTTTATGTAGTATAGCACACGAAAATCTTCCAAAATATTAAAATTTGCAAGTTTAATGAACTTCGTGACTTTTATGTAGTAGCACACGAAAATCTTCCAAAAGAGCAAATTTTGCCAATTTAACAAATTTCGTGACTTTTATGTAGTATTTAGCATACGAAAATCTTCCAAAAGACTAAATTTTGCACGTTTAACAAACTTCTTGACTTTTATGTTGTATAGCACACGAAAATCTTCTAAAATACCAATGTATGCAAGTTTAACAAACATTGTTACTTTTATGTAGTATAGCATAGTGTAGCGGGGAAAATCTGAGATCGAAGCCATGGAATTGACTTGACTCAATATTTCGTTTGAAATCGCCACCGCGCTTTATTGTTTCCAAAAGAAAAGGGAAAAGAACGTAAAACCCAAAGTTGTTTTTAAAACAAGAAAGAGAACTCAGGTTCGGGTGTTGATTATACAAGGGGCAGGTTTTAAGCACCCCTCATATCTGTGGTACTCCACAGGAACCTTTTTGAAAATCGGTGTCGTGTGTGCTAAAAACGGTTTGTTTTATTTTTTTAAAATAAGCTCGGCAAAGCGTTAAGCTTTGTGCCTACATACCTCCTCGGTGCAATGGAGAAGTCAGAGCTAATGTAGTTCCGCTTAAAAGAGAAAACATTTTAAAAACGAATAAACACTTTATCGTCGTCGGAGAGAAATACTCAGCCATTGATCTTGAGCATGAGAACAAATGAGTTCTTTGCATCGCAAATGAAAGAAGGGCTCCAACTCGGATAAAATCAACGAGTATGCCACTAGCTCTCTCACGCGGAAAAGATCTCATTATATCAATCAATTTCAAAATCGTGGGGTATAACCACTCGTTTCAACAATTAATCGTGTCTAAACTTTTGAAGAAAAGCCACTAAGGGCAAAAGATATTTTAAAGAAAATGTTTTAAAAAGATTACAACCATAAGAAGGTTTTTGAAAAAGGGAGAAGATTTTGAAAATTAAAGAAGGGGAGGAGATGAAGAGGCTAACCTATTGCGTAAAATAAAAGCTAAGGAAAGAAACGGTCTAACCGAAATAAGAAGCCAACACTTGACATTATGGGTCAAGGTAGATTTCCCATCCTTTGGAATATCAATACCAAACAAACACATTACCACTTGGGGATCCAGAGAAACTTATTATCTTAGCACCACTTTGCATTAAGCATATTAAAATTCTGACGAAAATCGGGCAGAGTAACGGCTGTTTTCGGATAAAATCCTTATCTCAATGCCTTGGACTTAACCATCAAGGACTTTCAAGGAAATACCTGCATACAGAAACAGACAACGATCCAATGCCAGACAGACAGAATAACAACATAGTAACAACAGAATAAGGGTCCAGAGGCACTAAGTCCATAAGTCCAAATCTCCAGAATGCTCGGGATAGTAACCAATAGTCCAAAAGAGAGCCTTAAACGTTTTTTAGATTGTTGTTATTTATTAGTGTTTTAGCATAAAAGTAAAGTATGGTCCAAGTGGACAAAGAGAAAATAGCGGAAACATAAACATATGTCCAAATGGACAAAGAGAAAATAGCGGAATATAAACGTCCAAATGGACAAAGGAAAAATAGCGGAATGTAAATATGGTGAAATGATAAAATAAAGCGATAAAGCGAGAAATATAAAGAGCGGTATAATAAATTGCGGAAATTAAAGTTAGTTGTTAGATGTTTAAAGATAAATTTCCATAAGTCTTAAATCAACCGCATACAATTCTCTTCCATATTTGATATTTTTTTATTCGGGACACGAAATATTGCACGCGAGAGAAGTGATATGTAGATCACTCTCCGAAAGCAATACCGCACGAAAAGAAAATAGGTAACAATCTAGTCTTTACCAAGTATCCATAAGAATTCTCAAGGTGTTAAGAATTTCATCGATCAAAAGAAAAAAGGAGAAGAAGAATAAAATCATAAAAGATAATCAACTCACACTATCATTAATATCATTCATCTAATATTATGGATTTGGTCATTTCAAACCTATCAACATCCTAGATCCAATGATATTAATGAAATGGAGGAAGAAGAATAAATGCATAAAAGATAATCAACTCACACTATCATTAATATCATTCATCTAATATTATGGATTTGATCATTTCAAACCTATTAACATCCTAGATCCAATAATATTAATGAAGTGGAGGAAGAAGGAAGCCAAAACAAGCATAAAAAAGGCAAAAAAAAAGCATTTTTCCACACTGGAAATCGATTTACCTCTGTAGGAAATCGATTTCCTGAGTGCAGAGTTCAAATTTGGCTTAAAAACAAGGTGGAAATCGATTTCCTACAGAGGGAAATTGATTTCCTGCGCTCAGCTTTCAAAAAAAACATCATTAGTGAACATAAAACTTGATCTAGACAAACATACAAACACCTTATGATCACATATCCATTGGAGCACGAATTTTCCACCAAATCACCATCAAATAGGACCAATATAGCATCAAAGATGCATCACATACAAGCACAAAAGAATCACATTATGGTAGATGAAAAAGGATGATGAAAATTACCAATTCTTGAACAAAACTTAGATCCACTTCAATAATCACCAACACAAATCTTGATCTCTCAACAATTGAAGAAAAAAAAGAGTGAAATGAAAGGTGGCTTAGCTCAAAGTTTGTGAGGTTCAAGGTGTGACTCACAAACTTTATGAAAGAACAAAGAGCTTTGGTGAATCTGGTAGGGATGAGGAGAGAAATTGCAAGGGGTTTGTTGGCTCTCAAAGCTTGTGAAATGAGAGAGTAGAGGTCTCTATTTATAGAATTGGAGCAAGAGTAGTGGTAGTTTGATCTTTTTGTGTTTGGTAATTAATTTGTGGTTAATTGGTATTTAAGTTGAATTTAAATGGTAAAATGAGGTTTAAGTGGGTTTAATGAAGGGGTTAATTTTGATGAGGTGGAAAATTGATAAAATGATCAAATAAAAAAGGTGCCAAAATGATGCCAAGCTTCCCTCCTTATATTTTTTTGAATTTTGCGCACAGGAAATCGATTTCCCATAGGGGTAAATCGATTTCCACCTTCAATTTTCCAAAAAAATGTTTTCTTGCACTGTTTTGATTTTTGCTTGATCTTTTACCTATAAAATGTAAACAAAAGAGACAAAACATATATTTTTTTGATTTTTGGTTAGTATAAACAAATAAAAGGCTATAAGTGCTCGATAATTCCCCTCAGAGATAATCACAATATCAAAGATAAAGCTTCACAATGGTGCTCTTGATTGATGATTGAATGCAATTGATGTATGATCTTAGGGTCAAAAATTGGGGTATGACAGATGCCCCTATTTAAGTTTCTTCGATTTGGAGACACGATGATTAGAAATCTTCGTTTTGACGAAATCAAAGAGACTTAAATATATAAAACACAATTTTTGAACCTAAGATGCTATGCAATGTTTAATGAATGCATATGATGAGGATAAAACATGGCAACACCGGGGAGAAAAAAGGAACTCCACTGGGGAAAACAAATGTCTTGCTGGCATAACTCCACTGGGGAAGGCAAGACTTTGTTGGAGAGACGAAATTTTGGTGGGAAAAGAAACTTCTCTGGGGAAAATATTTCGCACCAGAGAGGTTAAAGCATCACCTTTCGCTAGAGGTGAGAAAATGGGGTATCCTCTTTCACTGGGGATGAGAAAGTACGCATCCTGAATCAGAATGACAATCTTCCGTTACCAGAAAACACACCATCGTACCACTGATGATATGAAGAGATGTACCGTCGTACCACTGGCGATAACATATTCCAACGCTCCACTGGAGGTATTAAAGAGAAATTCATCGACGTACCACTGACGATGAAGAGATGAACCGCCGTACCACTGACGATAACATATACCAACGTTCCACTGGAGGTATTAAAGAGATATACCACCGTACCACTGATGATATAAAAGAGATAATTCATTGACGTACCACTGACGATGAAAGAGATGTACCGCCGTACCACTGACGATAACATATACCAACGTTCCACTTGAGGTATTAAAGAGATATACCACCGTACCACTGATGATATAAAAAGAGATAATTCATCGACGTACCACTGACGATGAAAGAGATGTACCGCCGTACCACTGACAATAACATATACCAACATTCCACTGGAGGTATTAAAGAGAAATTCATCGACGTACCACTGACGATGAAGAGATGTACCGCCGTACCACTGACGATAACATATACCAACGTTCCACTGAAGGTATGAAGAGATATACCACCGTACCACTGATGATATAAAAAGGGATAATTCATCGACGTACCACTGACGATGAAAGAGATGTACCGCCGTACCACTGACGATAACACATACCAACGTTCCACTGAAGGTATTAAAGAGATATACCACCGTACCACTGATGATATAAAAAGAGATAATTCATCGACGTACCACTGACGATGAAAGAGATGTACCGCCGTACCACTGACGATAACACATACCAACGTTCCACTGAAGGTATGAAGAGATATACCACCGTACCACTGATGATATAAAAAGGGATAATTCATCGACGTACCACTGACGATGAAAGATATGTACCACCGTACCACTGACGATAACACATACCAACGTTCCACTGAAGGTATTAAAGAGATATACCACCGTACCACTGATAATTTAAAAAGGGATAATTCATCGACGTACCACTGACGATGAAAGAGATGTACCGCCGTACCACTGACGATAACATATACCAACGTTCCACTGAAGGTATTAAAGAGAAATTCATCGACGTACCACTGACGATGAAGAGATGTACCGCCGTACCACTGACGATAACATATACCAACGTTCCACTGAAGGTATTAAAGAGGAATTCATCGACGTACCACTGACGATGAAGAGATGTACCGCCGTACCACTGACGATAACATTTACCAATGTTCCACTGAAGGTATTAAAGAGAAATTCATCGACGTACCACTGACGATGAAGAAAATACACCAATGTTCCACTGAAGGTGAGCTACCAACTCAATAGTTGAAGAGAAAAAAAATCGAATCACCGCCTCAATAGTTGACAATAAGCTACCAACTCAATAGTTGAAGGTAGAAGAAAATTGAATTACCGCCTCAATGGTTGACGATAAACTACCAACTCAATAGTTGAAGGTAGAAGAAAATTGAATTACCGCCTCAATGGTTGACGATAAACTAGCAACTCAATAGTTGAAGGTAGAAGAAAATTGAATTACCGCCTTAATGGTTGACGATAAGCTACCAACTCAATAGTTGAAGGTAGAAGAAAGTTGAATTACCGCCTCAATGGTTGACGATAAGCTACCAACTCAATAGTTGAAGGTAGAAGAAAATTGAATTACCGCCTCAATGGTTGACGATAAACTACCAACTCAATAGTTGAAGGTAGAAGAAAATTGAATTACCGCCTCAATGGTTGACGATAAACTACCAGCTCAATAGTTGAAGGTAGAAGAAAATTGAATTACTGCCTCAATAGTTGACGATAAACTACCAACTCAATAGTTGAAGGTAGAAGAAAATTAAATTACCGCCTTAATGGTTGACGATAAACTACCAACTCAATAGTTGAAGGTAGAAGAAAATTGAATTACCGCCTCAATGGTTGACGATAAGCTGCTGAGAACAATAAGTTGCCGCTAAGAATAGGGATCAACTTCTTCTTTAATCAATGACATGGCTTGAGAAAAGGAACTGGATGCAAACTGTCACTTACACTGAAGCGGCTTACCATTTGATGAGCTTCTTCCATTTGGAATCAAGAAGTTCATAAAGCCTGAGAGATTATCACTTGCTGTGAAGATAAGATTGATATGTAGTGACACACAAACTTTCTCAAATAAAGAGGCTTCCATTTGTTGTCAACCAAAACATGATGGGGATAACACAAGTTGCTCAAAGTCAAAACCTGCCCCTTGCTTTCAAGCACATCACTGCTGGAAAATAAGCCTTTCAATATCTGTTAAGAACATCAATCACAAATGAATTTTCCATTGTTGAGGAAAGAAGAATCCTCAATAGGTGCAAAATAAATGCCTTCTCAATCTAGATTTCCCAGCCTAGAGAGGTTCAAAATAGTATTGCAAGAGACCAAAGTTCCACTCCAGGAATAAACTGGATAGAAACGGTCAAAAAAGACTCTATCCAATAAGGAATGAACTCAAATGGGGATTAACTCCATCCTGACAAGTGAGCTGAGGAGGAACACCGAAGCAAAATTCTTCCACGAGGAACAAACTCAGTGGGGATTATCAATCTCTGCGGGGAATTTACAGATCATCTTCTTCTTATCAAAAAGATTGGACAACACCTCAAGCTCTATTATGGGGAATCAGAGAAAATTTCTTTGGAGAAAATCACCATTCTGAACTTGCAGAGGAAATAAGAAGTTAACATCAAAGCAAACAAGTTAACATGCGGGGGATTTTAGTTCAAAACTCAACACAAGGTGAGAAAGAAAACCCAACAGTCAACCGTTGTCTCAAAACTCCTTGGTAGAGAGTGACATACTCTAGACTAATCATGGCAACAACCTTTGTACTTCAATCTAATGAGGTGATCAAGGTAACTTCTGATTCACAACTTGCCCCAGACTACATGGTCTATGAAAGGAAACTACCTCAAAAAGGTTCATAGAGATCCTTGGCGTCATAAAGCCTTGGAATAATCTGCCCCATATCAACAGATTCTTGGAGAGATTTGTCAAATCTCGACGTAACTGCCCCAGATTGACTAAACTTGGCACATTCTTTTACTCGACAGAGTCTTCAAGATTTGCCCCATGATGGTAATCAAACTTGCAAAAGCATTATACTGGGAAAACAACATGCCCCTGGCAATGTTTTAGTTTTCTATTGATGATCAGATGTAAACTTCCTGGATGTCAAACAAATGTTTACAAGCAGAAAAATGTTTATTCTGAGAATGATAATGAAAATGCAACAATTATGTAAGTCTTGAAGTTTTATTGAAAGGATGTCACAAAACCTTGTGAACGGATCACTGGTTAAGGAATGACATTGATTTTTGTATGCATATGATACCAACACAAGTTTTCAGCATAACCGATAGGAGTCGGGAACGCTTTCTTGTTTTAAGTATGCTTTCAAAATAAACCCTGCTTCAATTAGGACTTTTGAGGGTTGTAACGTGGCCTGGTTCACGGTTTTTAGAAAAAAGATTTTTAGGCTCAAAGTTTATTTAGCCCACCCCAACTTCGTGATGTTCTCCAGTCCTATGTTCAGTTAATTCAACATGAGTATTCACCTCTCAAAAGGATTTTGTGCCATTAAGGACCTAATGAAGCTTTCTTGGAGTAGCAGTCACCCTTTTTGTCTTCGTTTTTGTATTCACACAGATTTGTTCATTGTTGAGGACTTTTGCTTTGTAGTCCTTTCTTTTCACTTTTCGCTTTTTTTTGTTTTTTTTTTTGTTATTTCCCTAACTTTTTCCTGGACTGATTCTTTTGAATTGGTCGTCCAGCGGGATGCTCTAACTTTTGCCTAAGTCATTTATTTTCAAGTTTCTGACTTAGCGAGCTTTTTTTTCTTTCTTTTTTTTTCTTTTGATTTGAATAAATCGTGTGACATTGACTTTGTCTTGACTTGTTGAGAGGGTTGTGACTGCCTCATTTCTTGGCGGATGAAGGATAACCATTGTGGTTTCACATTTTCCAGCCTTTTGATGTGCGGGGAATAACCATTGTGGTTTTCCATGATCCAACCATTGATGTGGATATGACATGCTTGACCTTTGGATGCATAATCCTTTTTGAAATATGAACACTCGGTCAAATTAACTGAAGACTACCCTGCCCCAGGTTAAAAATTAGGGTTTTTTCGTTTAGAAAAGAAACTCCTACTTCAAGGCTCAAAGGGGTTAACAAGGGATTATCTTCCTTATATCTCCGGTGTTTGGGAATTTGAAACAATGCTTGTACATCATCAGCAGGGTTTTATTCAAAAGCATACAACCAGAAATTTTGCATTTTCAGATCATCATCCTCCCTCCAATCTTTGCATAAGCAAGAGTTTGGCAAAAGCAATTGGTATCATAATGCATAAAAACAAATAAACATGAGTGAAACGAATGAATTACTTCAAGACAAACATTATCATTGTATTAGCATTAACATTCAAAAATAAACAAGTTTCTACATGCAAACAATGCATTGAAAAACAAGAAATATTACAAATGGAAATCAATAAGAATACCAAAAACTGAGAAAACTCTCTCCATCTGGGTTTGTGTTGAAGGAAAAATTTTCAAACTTCAGGGCTACCACCAATAGAGATTCATTCACGCTTTGGCAAAAAATTGGCTTGAACATCACAACCAACATCTTAGAAAGTCAAAATACCAGCAAGAATTAATCTTTGAACTTCATTTTTTAAAGGCCAGCAATCCTCTAAGCCATGTCCAGGAGAATTCTTGATGAAAAGCACAAGTAGCGTCGACTTTGTACCACCAAGGGAGTTTCTCGGGAACATGAGGCGGTGATCTTATCTGAACCAAATTCTTACGAATCAAAGCAGGGTACAATTCTGTGTAAGTCATGGGGATAGGATCAAAATTCCCCTTTTGAGATTGATTTTGCTCGTTCAGTGGAGGAGCTCGTTGACGAGTACTCTGCTGATAATCTGGAATTGCATGAACTGAATTGGATACAGGAATGACATAGGAAACATGCTGATGTTGATGATGATTGTTTCCTCCCCTGATTCTCTACTTTGAAAAGTCATTACCAAACTTCTTCATACTACCAACTGAGTTACCTTCTTCAAGCAAACATTCCTTTCGGACATCCTTTTCTAGAAGCGTTTTCATATCCACCTCTCCATGGGAGTCAGTAGGTGTACGGACTATTATCCCCTTAGGAAAGGATGAGTTCAGAGTTTCAAGAAAGACCTTTGCCATCTTTTCTTCCTTCATAGGAGGATTGATTTGGGCAGCAACTAGAGCCTCAACCAGAGCAGTCAGATGCTCCATACCAGCCTTCAGAGTAATCACCTCTTCGTGGAGTTCACAAATCTCTTGTTTAATGCTTTCCATTTCTTCTTAGCACGAGTGTTGTACCGATGCTACCAGGAGAAAGGAAATAAGGCTCTAGAAAAACTGCTTTAGAAAGCAGGACCAAATGTAGAATGATGCATGCAATGCAGATGATTTGTTTTGTTTTTTATTTTAATTTTTAAGTTTCAAGGAACTTAAGATATTAACTTGTAAATACTCAAACATTGGATCAAAGCATTAATCAAGTTATCATCAAAATCAATCATCCATTTTGGTGGATTAGAGATTTCACCCCATCAACACCCAAGATCCATTGAGTTTGATGAAACTTATGATGTTTACAAGGAAAGACCTCTAGGTTCCTTGAAAACAAAAAGAAAAAGAGTTTTCATGGATGCATGAATGCATGGTTTATGCATCAACCACAACCAAGAGAATGCAAGGTCACATAAGATCATAGTTCAAAGGTTCGACGTCACGAGCATGGAGCCATGGGTCCACCCATCCCAAAAGGTATGATCTAGGGAATTTTTGTACCTGCCAATCGGGTTCTACAAAGGTTCCCAGAGTTTTTAATCTTCTATCGGATATTACCGGCACGCACAATTGCTCATGGGCGCCAACAATATGCCTAAAAAGACCTCGTCTGAGCGTAGCATCGCATGACAACAAGCTCAAATTGGTACTTGATCTTGTTTCTGCACTACATCCTAAAAAGGCTTAGATGGGTTAAAAGGGTTCTAGGCCATTCAGCTTCTACGGACACTCACTATTGAAAGTAATAGCGTTATCACGATGGTTCGTAACAACCTCTACTACCTTCCATGAGGCCTCCACTGATTGGGGTTCCACCATATGACGCTCATGGTAAGGATTGCTCCTGACATGCGACTATTGGTCTTACCACCTCCTATCTCAAGTTACTCACAAAAGTTCGGCTTAGAACTTTATCTCATCACAGAGGAACCATCGAGCACCAAAAAGAAAAAATAAAATAAACATACAAAGCACACAACAATATATACAGATAAAAACACACAGATAAACAAAAAATAGGCTTAACACACTTAAAACCGGATCCCCAGTGAAGTCGCCATTTTTCTGTAGCGGGGAAAATCTGAGATCGAAGCCATGGAATTGACTCGACTCAATATTTCGTTTGAAATCGCCACCGCGCTTTATTGTTTCCAAAATAAAAGGGAAAAGAACGTAAAACCCAAAGTTGTTTTTAAAACAAGAAAGAGAACTTAGGTTCGGGTGTTGATTATACAAGGGGAAGGTTTTAAGCACCCCTCATATCTGTGGTACTCCACAGGAACCTTTTTGAAAATCTGTGTCGTGTGTGCTAAAAACGGTTTGTTTTATTTTTTAAAATAAGCTCGGCAAAGCGTTAAGCTTTGTGCCTACATACCTCCTCGGTGCAATGAAGAAGTCAGAGCTAATGTAGTTCCGCTTAAAAGGGAAAACATTTTAAAAACGAATAAACACTTTATCGTCGTCGGAGAGAAATACTCAGCCATTGATCTTGAGCATGAGAACAAATGAGTTCTTTGCATCGCAAATGAAAGAAGGGCTCCAACTCGGATAAAATCAACGAGTATGCCACTAGCTCTCTCACGCGGAAAAGATCTCATTATATCAATCAATTTCAAAATCGTGGGGTATAACCACTCGTTTCAACAATTAATCGTGTCTAAACTTTTGAAGAAAAGCCACTAAGGGCAAAAGATATTTTAAAGAAAATGTTTTAAAAAGATTGCAACCATAAGAAGGTTTTTGAAAAAGGGAGAAGATTTTGAAAATTAAAGAAGGGGAGGAGATGAAGAGGCTAACCTATTGCGTAAAATAAAAGCTAAGGAAAGAAACGGTCTAACCGAAATAAGAAGCCAACACTTGACATTACGGGTCAAGGTAGATTTCCCATCCTTTGGAATATCAATACCAAACCAACACATTACCACTTGGGGATCCAGAGAAACTTATTATCTTAGCACCACTTTGCATTAAGCACATTAAAATTCTGACGAAAATCGGGCAGAGTAACGGCTGTTTTCGGGTAAAATCCTTATCTCAATGCCTTGGACTTAACCATCAAGGACTTTCAAGGAAATACCTGCATACACAAACAGACAACAATCCAATGCCAGACAGACAGAATAACAGCATAGTAACAACATAATAAGGGTCCAGAGGCACTAAGTCCATAAGTCCAAATCTCCAGAATGCTCGGGATAGTAACCAATAGTCCAAAAGAAAGCCTTAAACGTTTTTTAGATTTTTGTTATTTATTAGTGTTTTAGCATAAAAGTAAAGTATGGTCCAAGTGGACAAAGAGAAAATAGCGGAAACATAAACATATGTCCAAATGGACAAAGAGAAAATAGCGTAATATAAACGTCCAAATGGACAAAGGAAAAATAGCGGAATGTAAATATGATGAAATGATAAAATAAAGCGATAAAGCGAGAAATATAAAGAGCGGTATAATAAATTGCGGAAATTAAAGTTAGTTGTTAGATGTTTAAAGATAACCATCTTGAAACTTGTCAAGTATGTTATCAAAGTTAGTAAGAAAGATCGATGGTGAGTGAAGGATGTTCTCCGATTTAAATTCAATGGAACTTTATCAGAAGCTTGATAAAATCATAGCGACTACACGACAAATTTCCATAAGTCTTAAATCAACCGCATACAATTCTCTTCCATATTTGATCTTTTTTTATTCGGGACACAAAATATTGCGCTATGTTAAGCAGATCGCCAAGTGATTTATATAGAAATCACCCTACAACGAGGCTGGTCAAAACTGTATGTGCTAATGCATGCGAGAGAAGTGATATGTAGATCACTCTCCGAAAGCAATACCGCACGAAAAGAAAATAGGTAACGATCTAGTCTTTACCAAGAATCCATAAGAATTCTCAAGGTGTTAAGACTTTCATCGATCAAAAGAAAAAAGGAGAAGAAGAATAAAATCATAAAAGATAATCAACTCACATTATCATTAATATCATTCATCTAATATTATGGGTTTGGTCATTTCAAACCTATCAACATCCTAGATCCAATGATATTAATGAAATGGAGGAAGAAGAATAAATGCATAAAAGATAATCAACTCACACTATCATTAATATCATTCATCTAATATTATGGATTTGATCATTTCAAACCTATCAACATCCTAGATCCAATGATATTAATGAAGTGGAGGAAGAAGGAATCCAAAACAAGCATAAAAAAGGCAAAAAAAAAGCATTCTGCCACACTGGAAATCGATTTACCTCTGTAGGAAATCGATTTCCTGAGTGCAGAGTTCAAATTTGGCTTAAAAACAAGGTGGAAATCGATTTCCTACAGAGGGAAATCGATTTCCTGCGCATAGCTTTCAAAAAAACAGCATTAGTGAACATAAAACTTGATCTAGACAAACATACAAACACCTTATGATCACATATCCATTGGAGCACGAATTATCCACCAAATCACCATCAAATAGGACCAATATAGCATCAAAGATGCATCACATACAAGCACAAAAGAATCACATTATGGTAGATGAAAAAGGATGATGAAAATTACCAATTCTTGAACAAAACTTAGATCCACTTCAATAATCACCAACACAAATCTTGATCTCTCAACAATTGAAGAAAAAAAAGAGTGAAATGAAAGGTGGCTTAGCTCAAAGTTTGTGAGGTTCAAGGTGTGACTCCCAAACTTTATGAAAGAACAAAGAGCTTTGGTGAATCTGGTAGGGATGAGGAGAGAAATTGCAAGGGGTTTGTTGGCTCTCAAAGCTTGTGAAATGAGAGAGTAGAGGTCTCTATTTATAGAATTGGAGCAAGAGTAGTGGTAGTTTGGCCTTTTTGTGTTTGGTAATTAATTTGTGGTTAATTGGTATTTAAGTGGAATTTAAATGGTAAAAATGGTAAAATGATGTTTAAGTGGGTTTAATGAAGGGGTTAATTTTGATGAGGTGGAAAATTGATAAAATGATTAAATAAAAAAGGTGCCAAAATGATGTCAAGCTTCTCTCCTTATATTTTTTTGAATTTTGCGCACAGAAAATCGATTTCCCATAGGGGTAAATCGATTTCCACCTTCAATTTTCCAAAAAATGTTTTCTTGCACTGTTTTGATTTTTGCCTGATCTTTTACCTGTAAAATGTAAACAAAAGAGACAAAACATATATTTTTTTGATTTTTGGTTAGTATAAACAAATAAAAGGCTATAAGTGCTTGATAATTCCCCTCAGAGATAACCACAGTATCAAAGATAAAGCTTCACAATGGTGCTCTTGATTGATGATTGAATGCAATTGATGTATGATCTTAGGGTCAAAAATTGGGGTATGACACATAGCACACAAAAATCTTCCAAAATACCAAAATTTGCAAGTTTAACAAACTTCGTGAGTTTTATTTAGTATAGCACACAAAAATCTTCCAAAAGACCAAATTTTGCAAGTTTAACAAACTTCGTGACTTTTATGTAGTATAGCACACGAAAATGTTTCAAAATACAAAAATTTGCAAGTTTAACAAACTTCGTGACTTTTATGTAGTATAGCACACAAACATCTTCCAAAAGACCAATATCTGCAAGTTTAACAAACTTTGTGATTTTTATGAAGTATAGCTTGCGAAAATCTTCCAAAATACCAATGTATATAAGTTTAACGAACTTCATGGCTTTTATGTAGTATAGCACACAAAAATCTTCCAAAATACAAAAATTTCCAAGTTTAAAGAACTTTGTGACTTTTATGAAGTATAGCAACAAAAATCTTCCAAAGTAACAAAATTTGCAAGTTTAACAAACTTCATGACTTTTATGTAGTGTAGTACACTAAAATATTCCAAAAGATCAAATTTGGCAAGTTTAACAAACTTCGGGACTTTTACGTAGTATATAGCACACGAAAATATTTCAAAAGACTAAATTTTACAAGTTTAACAAACTTCATGACTTTTATGTAGTATATAGTACACGAAAAATCTTCCAAAATATTAAAATTTGCAAGTTTAACGAACTTCGTGACTTTTATGTAGTATATCACACGAAATTCTTCCAAAAGACCAAATTTTGAAAGTTTAAAAAACTTCGTGACTTTTATTTAGTATAGCACACGAGAATCTTCTAAAATACCAACGTATACAAGTTTAACGAACTCCGTGACTTTTATGTAGGACTACTTGACAAATACCACACAACACTGGGATGCTACAACCAACACTGGGATGCTACAACCAACACATATTGCGATTGTGGGAAGAAGAATAACTGCAACAACGACGGTGGTGAAAAACTCCAGGAGAGGTGGCAGGACCCACGCCCGGAGACAGCATCCACAGTGGAAATACTGGGCCCCTTGGCAGTAATGGGCTCCTTGGAACATTCCACCTTGTCCTAACCCATCTTAAAATTAGAATCGTTGCAACAGTAATGCCCAACAAAGATACTGGTTGCTCTCAATGTGAATGCACCCAGCCCAACTATCATTGAAAATATTTTTTTAAGTTGTCTACCAAATTTGGGGAACTTTTAGGAAGGTATGTCAAGGCTAACTTATTTCTGAATTGGGAGAAATGCCACTTCATGGTGAAGAAAGGCATAGTTCTCGGAAACCTAATATCTTAAAGAAGCATCGAGGTAGACAAGGAAAATATTGAAGTTATAGAAAAAGTTGTTGCCTCTAGGTCTGTTGAATGATGTTAATTGGATGTTCAACCAACTTGGTTTGAATCATTTTCTATCTCTAAAACATCCAACATATGAGAGAGTCACGTCAGAATTTTTGAGTTTTGTCAAATATGAATATGGTAGGAGAACCAGAGGGCATTTCGGTTCAACCTCATTTAGACTGTTCAATCGAGATTTTGTTTTTAATCAGAAATAAATAGCGAAAATATTGCAATTTCATATAATGGGTTGGGAATGTGTTCCTTTGCAGGGTCCTTCTACGTTTGATTTTGATCCATTCTAGAGGCAGTTAACTGGGCATACCGCCACTAACATGGAAGGGGAAAGTCTTCTTGTATCCATAACCTTGCGCCATTAGATACTTTCAAAAATTTCTTACCCACACTATTTTTTGTAGAGGCGATATCGCCGATAATACCACTCTAAAAGAATTGTGTCAAATTAATGCGTTTTTAATTCTCGTATTGTCCATAATGTAGCACATATGGATAAAGTGATATGAGGATTGGTAACTTCCACAATCGAAGTCTTAGGGCTCGACATTGAGATTAGACAGATGCAACCTGTCGAAACATTATGTCAAAATAAAAGTTTGAATTGGTCACAAATTCGTCAAAATTAGTTATACGTTCAAATATGTATTTGGCTTAAATGCACTTTTAGTCCCCCTATTTTGATGTTTTTAACTTTTTAGTCCCCAAACTAAAAAAAGCCAAGTTTTAGGTCCCCCATTTTCAATTTTGGTGAATATTTGAAGGTCCCCCATCACTTAAGTGCAATTTTAATGACATGGCAACTAATATTTGGTCCAGTCACTTGCCACATCACTATTTTTATTTTAAATTCAATTTTTAATTCTTAAGTTAATATTTAATATTTTCATAAAACATTTTGTTATTTTATGGATTAAATTCATCAGTTGCCCTATCCTTAAACACCTTCGTCTTCCTCATTTGTTCAGTTAACCAACTTTAGCTCCACCTCCATTCTGCATCCACGTTGCTCCGTTCTCGTAGTTTCAGCTCCTAACCAAGTTCAGCTCCGTTCTGCATCCACCTTCGATTTGAATTTCATTGCAATGTCAGAAAAGTTTCCAGTTCCACTTTCATCAAAGTTGAAAGAAGATGAAAAGTTTTGCTTCAGGTACGTATTTCTACATCTTTGTATGTGGTCCCAATGTGTTTTATACTGTCTGTGGTCCCAACTATTTGAAACCCTAATTTTATATGTTTGTATTGATTTGATTGTGGTCCCTACGACTGAAAACGAAAAGTTGTTTAATCTAAAACCCTAACCCTAAAATTTGTCTTATTCAGGCCAGCTATTGCCCAAAAAGTTGGGCTAAGGATTCACCATCGTGGTAAACTTGTGCACAGTCCTGTTAAATGGTACCTAGATGGGGTTGTAACAAAATTGAATTGGGCATGGGATGTTGATTATATATCATACATAGAACTAGAGAAATTGATTCATGAGGTGGGATATACAAGTCTGAAGTGTATTTGGTATGTGAATCCTAGGTTTAGTTTTTGCTAGGGGTCTGACAGCTATAGAAAATGATAGGGATGTATTAAGGTTTATCAAGGATGTTAAGGGATTTGATATTGTGAATGTATATGTCGAGCATGCTATTGATATACCTGAAATAGTTGATGAGGATGTAGAAATGGATGAGGATGGTACTATTGTAAATGTTGAGGGTGAGAAAAATGGTGAAGGAGTGGAAAATGCTGAAGGTGCTACGAATGCTGAGGGTCATGATAATGTTGAGGTAGAGGAAAATGCTGAAGGAGTGGATAATGTTGCAGGTGAGAAAAATGCTGATGGTGAGGATGATGTTGGGGTAGAGGATAATGCTGAGGGTGAGAACATGAATGATGCTGATAACAATATTGATGGTGGTACAGATGATGATGATGACTTTGTGCCTGATTCTGATGAAGAATATATAGAGCTGGATTGGACTACAGTGTTACCTACAGATACATCAGCAATGCCAACTGAGAATGTTGTGGATGAGGACTCAGATCAGCTATACACTCCACCTGGTAGTGAAGATGAAGAAGAGTATGAACATTTTCCAAATTTCCAAAGTTGTGAAGATAAAAAGTTCAAGTTAGGGTTGGTGTTTAACAACAAGGATATCATTAAGGATACTGTCAAGGAGTATGCAATGGTTAGCCACAAAAATGTGTTCTTCAAAAAAAATGATGCAAAAAGGATGGTGGTCAATTATGAAGAAGGCTGCAATTATCATTTGAGGTTTAGTAAGAGGGCTGGAAATCAGTTTTGGCAAATCACCTCCTTGTATGAAGAACATGCTTGTGCTAGGACTGCCTATAATAGGCAATCAAAGACTGGATGGTCGGCAAAGCAGTTTGTCTACATTCTTACACATACTCCTAATATGAAACCAGCTGGGTTGATAGCTATATCAATTGAAAGATGGGGTGTGAATCTGTCAACAGACCAGGCATATAGAGCTAAGAGAAAAGCTGTGGAATTGTTACAAGGTGCTGGGAGGGATCAGTTCACACATCTAAGGAGCTATGCACAAGAACTCTTGAATTATAACCCCAACAGCAATGTTATTTTAAAGTGTAGTGATTCAGCTAATGGACCTGTATTTGAAAGAGTCTATGTCTGTTTAAATGCATGTAAAGTTGCATTTGCAAAATTCTGTAGACCTTTAATAGGTCTGGATGCATGATTTTTGCAAGGGTAAAAGAGTTGTAGATAGATCCATACTTGTTGGTGGGAACAAGAAGGCAAATACTACAAAGGCTAAAGGAAAGGCTACTGCAAAGGTTAAGGATGCTAAGAGTAAAGGAAAGGCTACTGCAAAGGTTAAGGCTACTACAAAGGTTAAGGCTACTAAGGCTGCAAAGACTAAGACAAATGAATCTGAGATTGCTTCATCATCCCAGGGTCCACCTGCAACACAGCCCACTCAAGAATAGTTATAGGATTCAAGTTTATGTTATGTTTATTTTGATTAGAATATGTCATTTTGTTATGTATGATTTGGCAAGGTCATGAACAAGTTTCTGTTATGTTTATTTTGTTAAGCTATTTTGTTATGTATGATTTGGAAAGGTCATGAACAAGTTTATGTTATGTCATGAACAAGTTACTGTCATGAACAAATTATATGTATGCTTTGAAATTATTATCTTGTGATGAAATAGTCATGAACAAGTTTCTATTATGGCCAAGGTTTCTGTTATGTTTATTGTGTTGTGCTATCTTGTGATTTCAATTCTATGAAACAAACTCTGTCAATTCAATTGTATAGCAGAACCTTTCAATTCAAGTCAATTCTATGAAACACAATTTCAATTAAAACACAAGTTTACATTAGATTTCATGGGGGACATAATCCATTATAATTGACAACAAATAACAAGTTACAACTGAACTGAACTAACATCACAAGTAAAATCACATGCCCTAAATTCACATAAATCCTACTTCATTACATTTAGCATCACAAGTCCTACTGCCATAACAAATGTCATTGAAATTGAGAATTTCATCAGTAAGTTCATTGCATTCAACTTCATCTTCACTTCTGCTACTTTAGTATTAGCTTCATCCAATCTAGCCCTTTATGTTAGAACAAGATTTGTTCTGATCAATATTCTTAGTTTTGATGATAACAAGCATATGAATTTTGTATGAGATAAGGTGGTACTCTAATACTATGCAATTTCCACTTCAGGAATTATATAAAGAGTATGCACAAAATCAGCGCAAGAAGCACTGACTCAGAAGGTTCAGCATGCAACATCAGAACATGGTTTGGCAAGACATCAGAAGATGGTCAAGCAGAATCAGAACATGGGTCTATGGAAGCATCAGAAGAACTTGAGATCAGAAGCAGAAGCACTGAAGTTCTCATGGTATCACGCTCAGAAGCACTTCAAGGTCAGAAGACAAGAAGATGCTCTGCACCAAGCTGTTTGACTCTGATGATATTCAAATGTTGTTTACACAAACATCAGATCAGAAGCAAGTACTAGACTGGCAGGCTACTCTGACTGACAAAAGGAACGTTAGAAGCTATTAAAGGCAACGTCAGTAGACACGGCGAAAACAAGGCTCGAGGTAGTTGACAAAAGAGTGAAACATTAAATGCAATGCTGTACGGAATACGCAAAGCATTAAATGCTCCCAACAGTCATCTTCTCAAGTGCCTATAAATATGAAGTTCTGATGAGAAGCAAGGTTAACAACTTACGTATTACAAACTCTGAACCAACTTGCAGAAACGCTGTCAAATTCAAAAGCTATCAAACTTCATCATCAAACTCACTACATTGCTGTTGTAATATCTTAGTGAGATTTAAGCTTAAACTTAAGAGAAAATCACAGTTGTGATAATTGTAACACCCCAAATCTACCCCGCAATTATAAGCGAAAAATCAGAGTGCATTTAAAAATATTCATCAAAGATGGGATGTCACAATTCGACTTAAACCAACAAACATACTCATATTGCAATCAACACAGATACCTAGCATTCGGAAAACAAGACTTTATCCAACATCTTCCAATTTCAACTTATAAACATCTTTATAATCAACTTAACACAAATGTCATCATAGAATACAACAATCAAGTAATAACAACTAATCCCCCCGAGTGCTACGTATCAGAGCAATGGACACCGACTCGACTTGCCATAAAGCAACATCAAGACTTCACATCAATAACCTCGAACATCCACGACTAATCTTGAGTACCTGCCCATTTCCCATGGTAGGGGAAATATCAGCAAAGGGGTGAGATATCTTACAATATAAAGGAATGCATGATAAATAATATAGGAGATATAGATCATACATAATTTCACCACTTCGCATCACATAACATCTCACAACAAGTTTCACCGCAAAACAACTTATCAATATAATACAACTTTCAAAACGGCAACAGTATCATTAATCAGTTAAGACAACATATTCAAATTCACAATTATGCTATCATCATGTCACAACAACAGATCATCGACTCAACAATTCAAATAACATAATCAACTTATAGAATGGCAACAATGTCAACAATCAACCATGACAAAATATGCAATTCACAAGTAAGATCCCAACACATCACGATAAACATCTCATCATCAAATCATCACGTCACCACAACATAATCAAATAAGACTCAAATGCAATTCATATGTGACTCGACTTATGCAAATGCATGTGGTACCATTTGGAGTAAAACTCCCACCGTCTCAAAATTTGCCATTGGGCACACCGTCGCTATTTGCCATCAAGGCCACCGTCGCCATTTGCCATTAAGGCCACCGTCTCTTTATGCAATGGATGTAACTCAATAAATGCAACATCCATACAAACCACATAAACAATATGTCACAACATCGTCTAAATCACCATCGAACATTATCAATATAATGTCGAACTTCAACAACAACAAAATCATCATCATTCATAAGAATGCATCACTTCACAATCACGTCACTATGTTGCATCATCATACAACAATAATTCACCTCACAATACATCCCAATACAACTTATCAATATTATACAACTTATCAATAGTGACCATAGGGTCTACAACAACAAAGACAAATTCATCATGTTATAGCAACAATAACAATTCAACATATTACACAACAACAACAACAAACACCAACATGTTACAACAACAACAACAACAATTCATCATGTTATCGACAAACATCAACAATTCATCATATCACCAACAACATCAACAAATTAGTCATATTCCTTAATTCAATTAATCATCATAACACGTTATATTCAATTTCATATATATTGCTAAGTCATCGCATGGCATCATCGTCGACTCATACATATCAAAATACACACAATTAATCGCATATAGCATACAACATCTTTATTAATCACGCATATCATCACATACATCATTATTTCATTCATCATAAGGAAGGTACTTATCATCATCTCAACAACATTGTATCATCATAAGAAAACATACATCAAGTTATACTACAACACAATTATGTCAATTCATCGCAAAGAGCATACTTCATATATCAACACAACATAGTTCATCACTTAATCCTAATAAACATAATAGGAAACTATATCATATGGATCATTTTACTGAATCATGGTATAGTTCATTGCGTAGCTTTCCAACGCTTCAAACGGCGCCTAAAACGGAGTTACGAATCAAAAGTTACATCATTTCAAAGTTTAGAAAAAGTTCTACAAAACAGGGTTCGCGGCGCCAACAGGGTTCCCGGCGCGAACTGAGCGAGTTCAAAAATTCCTAACTTTCTGCCAAGCAGTTCGCGGCGCCAACAGAGGTTTGCAGCGCGAACTGGCGATTTCAGAAACCCCCAAAACACAGAAAACAGCATACGAAACCCATCCCAAAACCCCCAAACTCAACCCAATCAAGTTGGAAAACACCAAGCATCACGAGTAACAATAAAACACATGTTATAAACACAAATACAACACATATTATGGATTTTCTAACATCACAACATCATTAAGCATCAATTAAACACATTTCAAATCATAAATTTACACATTTGTTCATAAACCCTAACATCTCTACACATAACTTCCATGGAGAATAACATACAATCTAACCCACCATATACATCATCATGCCAACCCTTAGAAAGTAAGAACCCCACCCTTACCTTAGCAAAAGCTTCATCTTCAATGGAGTCATCCCTCTCTTCATGCCATAACTTTCTTCTCTTCCTCTCTTCTTTCTCTTCTTTCTCTTCTTCTTTCTCTTCTTTTTCCACAAAATGAGTTATGAGGTTTAATCTCTAAAACCCTAACTCTTACTATCTTTTCTCACTAATGGGCTTAACCCATAACCCATCCATTGTGTTATATTCTTTCCACTTAGGCCCAATTCATAATATCTCTTTAATTACTCAATTAATCCGAATAACGCACATAAATAAATAATCACACAACATAACCGAATATTATTTCCAATAATATTCCACATTTACCATCGATCCATAACTTAACTGCTCAAATCAACATACTAATCCATTACGTTTGTAGAATAATATCGATAAACCTCGACTTCAACTAATTCCAATGAATAAATCCTCGATCAATTTAATTAAATAGTTAATTAAATTCGGGGCGTTACAATAATAGCTTTATAAGAAACATTGTAACTCTTAAAAGAATTTGTTTACATTAAGTTGTAAGTTCTAGAGTGATCAGGTTATTGATCAGTATACTCTAGCAAGTCTTAGAAGTTGTCTAAGCAGATTGTTCCTAGAGTGATCAGGTTGTGATCAGTATACTCTAGAAGACTTAGCAGTTGGCTAAGTGGAAAACCATTGTAATCTCGTGTGATTAGTGAATTAAATCCTCAGGTGAGGTAAATCACTCCAACGGGTGGACTGGAGTAGTTTAGTTAACAACGAACCAGGATAAAAATCATTGTGCAAATTGTTTTTATCTTACAAGTTTTAAAGCTACACTTATTCAAACCCCCCCTTTCTAAGTGTTTTTCTATCCTTCAATTGGCATCAGAGCGCCGGTTCTAAGGTGCAAGCACTTAACCGTGATTAGAAAAGATTCAGGAAGAGAAAAACACTAAGTCAAGATGGTTGAGACTCCAACACCTACATCTACATCTACATATGGCTCAGCCGAGCAATACAATGGAAATGGTAACAATGGTTACACTAGACCGCCAGTATTTGATGGTGAAAACTTTGAATACTAGAAAGATAAACTTGAAAGTTACTTCCTTGGTCTAGATTGTGACTTATGGGATCTTCTGGTGGATGGTTACAAACATCCAGTGAACGCTACTGGCGTAAGGCTTACAAGACAAGAAATAAATGATGATCAAAAGAAGCTTTTCAAAAATCATCATAAATGTAGGACTGTTTTGCTGAATGCTATCTCTCATGCTGAGTATGAGAAGATATCTAACAGGGAAACTGCCTATGATATATATGAGTCATTAAAAATGACCCATGAAGGAAATGCTCAAGTCAAGGAGACCAAAGCTCTTGCTCTAATCCAGAAATATGAAGCCTTCAAGATGGAGGACGATGAAGATATTGAGAAGATGTTCTCAAGATTTCAAACGCTAACTGCTGGATTAAGAGTTCTGGACAAAGGCTACACCAAGGCTGATCATGTAAAGAAGATCATCAGAAGCTTACCCAGAAGATGGGGTCCAATGGTGACTGCATTCAAGATTGCAAAGAATCTGAATGAGGTTTCTTTGGAAGAGCTAATCAGTGCCTTGAGAAGCCATGAGATAGAGCTGGATGCAAATGAGCCTCAGAAGAAAGGTAAGTCTATTGCATTAAAATCTAATATTAAAAAATGCACTAACGCTTTTCAGGCTAAAGAAGTAGATTCTGAAGAATCAGAATCAGAAGAAGAAGATGAACTGTCCATGATCTCCAGAAGGGTAAACCAACTCTGGAAGAGCAAACAAAGGAAGTTCAAAAGCTTCAGAAGTTCAAAGAAGTTTGAACGAGGAGAATCTTCTGGTGGCAGAAGATCTAACAAGAAGAAGGTCGTCTGCTATGAGTGCAATGAGCCTGGACACTTCAAGAATGAATGTCCAAAACTTCAGAAGGAGAATCCCAAGAAGAAGTTTCATAAGAAGAAAGGTCTTATGGCAACATGGGATGATTCTGAATCAGAATCAGACTCTGAAGGAGAGCAAGCCAATTTTGCACTGATGGCTACAATGGATGATGGATCAGAATCTACATCAGAATCAGATTCTGAAGAGGTATTTTCTGAACTATCTAGAGAAGAGTTAGTTTCCAGTTTAACTGAACTTCTGGAACTCAAGGCTCATCTTAGTATCAAATACAAAAAGCTGAAAAAGCAATTTGAATTTGAAACTAAGAAGCTGGAAGTGGAAAATTCTGAATTGAAAGAAAAAGTTTTAAAATTATCCAAAGATAGTGGATCTCCTTCTGGATCAGAAAAATCCATTCCTAGTCTCAATCATATTCTGAAAGAATATGACTCGAGCTTCAGAAAGTTCCTATCTAGAAGTATTGGAAGAAGTCATCTTGCTTCTATGATATATGGTGTTTCTGGAAACAAAAGGTTTGGCTTTGGCTATGAGGGTGATACCTCACATAAATTTGAACCTGTTGATGATTTGAAAATCACATACAAGCCATTGTATGATCAGTTCAAATATGGTCACTCACATGATTTCAAGCTCACATCACATGCACAGAGTTTTAACACAACACACACCAAGAAGCATGTGACACAACCTAAAAGATATCATGTTGACAAACCCAAAGAATATCATGATGTTCCTCCTGTTACTTATCATGCTAAACCCAAGTTCAATCAGAACTTGAGGAAAACTAACAAGAAAGGACCCAAGAAATTGTGGGTACCTAAGGAGAAGATAATTTCTGTTGCAGATATCCTTAGCAACAAAGAAGACAAAGCACAAAATGTCATGGTACCTGGACTCTGGGTGCTCGCGACACATGACGGGAAGAAGGTCTATGTTCCAAGACCTGGTGCTTAAGTCTGGTGGAGAAGTCAAGTTTGGAGGAGATCAGAAGGGCAAGATTATTGGCTCTGGAACCATAAGTATTGGTAACTCTCCTTCCATAACTAATGTACTTCTTGTAGAAGGATTAGCGCATAACTTGTTGTCCATAAGTCAATTAAGTGACAATGGTTATGATATAATCTTCAATCAAAAGTCTTGCAAGGCTGTAAGTCAGAAGGATGGCTCAATCCTATTTACAGGCAAGAGAAAGAACAACACTTATAAGATTGATCTTTCTGATCTTGAGAAGCAGAAGGTGACTTGTCTTATGTCTGTTTCTGAAGAGCAATGGGTCTGGCACAGAAAATTAGAACATGCTAGTTTGAGAAAGATTTCTCAGATTAACAAACTAAATCTGGTCAGAGGTCTCCCAAATCTGAAATACAAATCAGATGCTCTTTGTGAAGCATGTCAGAAGGGCAAGTTCTCCAGACCTGCATTCAAATCTAATAATGTTGTCTCTTCCTCAAGGCCGTTAGAACTTCTACACATTGATCTGTTTGGACCAGTCAAAACAGCATCTGTCAGAGGGAAGAAATATGGATTAGTCATCGTAGATGATTATAGCCGCTGGACATGGGTAAAGTTATTAAAACACAAGGATGAGTCTCATTCAGTGTTCTTTGAATTCTGCACTCAGATCCAATCTGAGAAGGAGTGCAAAATCATAAAGGTCAGAAGTGATCATGGTGGCGAATTTGAGAACAGATTCTTTGAGGAGTTCTTTAAAGAAAATGGTATTGCCCATGATTTCTCTTGCCCTAGAACTCCACAGCAAAATGGAGTTGTAGAGCGAAAGAATAGGACTCTGCAAGAAATGGCCAGAACCATGATCAATGAGACCAATATGGCTAAGCACTTCTAGGCAGAAGCAATAAACACTGCATGTTATATTCAGAATAGAATCTCTATAAGACCTATTCTAAATAAGACTCCTTATGAATTGTGGAAGAACAGAAAGCCCAACATTTCATATTTCCATCCTTTTGGATGTGTGTGTTTTATTCTGAATACTAAAGATCATCTTGGTAAGTTTGATTCTAAGGCACAAAAATGTTTCCTTCTTGGATATTCAGAACGCTCTAAAGGCTACAGAGTATACAATACTGAAACATTGGTTGTAGAAGAATCAATCAATATCAGGTTTGATGATAAGCTTGGTCTTGAAAAGCCAAAGCAGTTTGAGAATTTTGTAGATATAAATATTGACATATCAGAAGTTGTAGAACCAAGAAGCAAAGCTCCAGAAACTAAAAGTCTCAGAAGCAAAGAATCAGAAGATCAAGTTGCTGCATCTTTAGAGAATCTCAGAATTTCTGAAGAGCCAACAGTCAGAAGATCTTCTAGACTCACCTCAGCTCACTCAGAAGATGTGATCCTTGGAAAGAAAGATGATCCTATCAGAACTAGATCATTTCTAAAGAATAACAATCAAAAGCAGTGATCAGAATCAGAAGATGAAAAGCTCTATTCAGTGCAACACAGCTGTCATCAAGAGTATTCTGATGGTGAACACGTGTATGTACGGTTGGTAAAAGTGTGAGTTAATCTGATGGAACGCCGCCCTAGGTAACTGTGTTAAATCATTTCATTTACCACGATCTCTGTAACACCCCACTTTCCCATTTTATAAAAATACGGTAAAATAATAAAAATTTATCAGAGTTCACAAACAAAAGTGGAATGTCACGTCATTTCAAGCCAAACTGAATATGAAGTCTCAATTACTTCATCTATTCATTTCTCATTAATCAATAAAAACAGCGGAAATATTATTTTATTTGAAAATAATCACGGCACAATTGCCAACTTATTCAAACTCCACACAAAATCATGGTCCTCAAATATTTGAATCAAAAACAGATACGTAACAAAATTCAATTAAAAATAACAAATAAAATAATCTCCAAAAACATCCCGTGTTACGTATCAGAGCGACTCGAACTAACAACACGGAAGACTTCCATAATGCTATCCTGGACTTCCACTGCTATTCTTGAGTACCTGCCCATTTCCCATGGTAGGGGAAATATCAGCAGAAAGGGTGAGTACTTACATACCATTACAAAAGATATAGGAACTGATATAATAACATAATTCACAGGTTGTGGTTTATGTTCACATAACATCACACTGCATATACAAACTTCATTTATTCAAACACTCATCACAGTATAAATTAACGCATTATTCACAATATCATAAACAAGTCATCACAGATGCATTCATTTATGCAACTCCACAATGCACATATCACGACACACATGTCCCTCCCAATCACAACTCAACAAACATATAATAATAATAATGACAATGCAATGTGACTCAATGACTTGAGACAATGCATGTGGTACCAAAACATCGTGGTTCATGACCACAGTTCCCGTCGGAACTCTCGATCCCTTTTTCATGGTCCAGTGTGACCCCTATTTCATGATCACACCCACGACCCCTGTTTCATGGTCAAGTACGATCCCTATTTCATGACCGCACCAATTCATGGTTCATTCAATTGAACGCGATTCCTAAAAGAATCCGGATAATTCGCATACACTGCACTGAGCAACGAATTATCTCCACCACGACTCCACAATTGAGTCCGGACCTACTAGGCATCTACCATAGATTTTCACCTAGCAGTCTCAATGCTATGTTATGCAATGCACAATCAACACAATATGCATAATCACAAATAACAACATGCATATCACACGATCCTCTTGATCACATGTAAGCCACACACTAACCGTAATTCACAAAGAATTACCACAACACAATATGCACATTCATAATAGATAATATGCATATCACACGATCCTCCTGATCACACGTAAGCCACACACTTACCGTAATTCACAAAGAATTACCACAACACAATATGCACATTCATAATAGATAATATGCATTCAACAACAACATACAACAACTACCAATTCTTATGACTATCATACAGTCACTACATCATACCACAACTGTCCAACACATCACATATACATGTCAAAACCTGCAGCAATCACAATCCACAGCTACAACACACATTCGCACAACCAAACTCAACATTTCACAGTTCAACACATCGTAACATATACGGAAACACATATAACACATCGAATTATTAGAATTCTGGTATTGAAAATAATTTTAACAAAAAGTACACGAAACCAGCTTTCCAACGATTCGAACGGCGCGCGAGTCGGACACACGGAACAAAAGTTATGATTTTTCAAAGTATTTCAACAAACCCGACACCGACATTTTACACTGACACCTTAAAGCACATTAGACCTTATTTAAATTTAATTCTAGGACTTGAAACCATTTTTACAAGAAAGTACATTGTATTAGGTTTCTCCAGGTTCAAACGGTGAGTCAAACGGACACCCGAAACTCAAGTTATGAATTTTTGAAGTTTTATGAAAATCCTGCATTTTTCCCGCGAACAGCTCTCGGGTTCCCACTCAAATCCCCTCAAAATCTCATCTAAACATCACTATAATACAAATTAAATACATAGCAACCTATATCTATCATGTATCAACAATTAGGAACCTTAAAACATGATTTCTAGCACAAAAGTTTTGAATCCAAATCCAAACCCTAACATTTTAATTCTAGCAATTTCAAGAACAAAATCCCTTTTCAAAATTGTTCGTAACTTCATTCCGACTCTGACACACGAACACGCAACAACAACACATTTACATCATACACTTCATAATCATACAATCTCATAACAACAATTGCAACCAATTATCATTCCAACAACAATCATCATAACAACATAGAATTCATAAATCAAAAATCAACAATCATCAAAATTATCTCATAACGACAAATCCCCAAAACCCCAAATCATATCATTATACCTAAACCCATATCAAGAATAATAGCATGGAAACCCCCTTACCTCGAAATTGCTCAGAAAATCCTGTGGAGATTGATTCTTGAAATTGCCCTAGTTCTCCCTTGATCTTCCTCTCTAGCTTGTTCTTCTTCCTCTTCTCACTTCTACGATGTTTTCACTTTTCTACGTAACTCCCCCTTTTCTCAACTTCTAATTCTCTTTTATTCCAATACTAACCCTTAGACCTCTAATACCTAATTCCAACCTTACTCTTCCCTAATTAAATAATTATTTAATAAATCACTAAATAATATTCATTCTATTATTCTATTAATAAAAATAACAACATTAATAATAATAATATTAATATTAATAATAATAAGCATAAAAATAATAATAACAATAATAATAATAATAATCATAATAATAATGGTAGTAATTATAATAATAAAAATAAAACTATTATTACTTATATCACATAATTACTACCAACATTTCCAGTCTACCCGTCCCACTATGGACTCCACACCTACACGCTCAACCACACACCCTTAACAAGGCCAAACAATTAAAATAACACACGACGATTAAATAATTAAAAATAGGGTGTTACAACTCTCCCCCACTTAAATTATTTTCGTCCTCGAAAATTTATCCGATACAACTACTCCAACTACTTATTCCATCCGACTAATCAACCTCATCTCCGAAAAACAACCCCACGTATAATACAACAATTCATAACATCAACGGTGAAAACAACACGAATGCTACTCAAGTAACACACTTTACAACTTAACATCACAACACAAAGAGTAACCAACTTAAGAATTCACCGGTTTAAGAACTAGAACACAACAACATAAGAACACACAACTTAAACACGACATCAATGCAACCAACCTACCAACATCGTTGTTACTCACGTATGAACAACTGCACTACACCACGCGTTCGCCGCGCACTCTGATTACTTGTAAAGTATCAACTCTACCCCGTTTACTCCAACTTCCAATCACCAAAACCGACATAATAAAGATTTTCGACTTAACTCTTCGGAAGTTCCATTCCAACAGGTATTCTACGCTCTCGTAGTTACCGAATATTTCAAACTTAGATCCGTAAGATAACACCTCGGAACATTCAACATAATTACAACAATGACTACTTCCAAATCTTGAATGAGACATTCATATACTTCCATAAATTCCTAATTGTCATAAAACATAACTACAACTTTACCATCTTTTAATAACACATTCTCCAAAATCGTCTTAAACACATAACAACATTACAACCACATATGGTACATGGGTCCAACTAATTCTAACAAGATAACTCATTTTCTTCACTTCCCACTAATTCAACATACCAAATCATCGATTCCTACTTATATTGACATAGTGCTCCATAAATTCTTGTCCGAATCAGCACAATCGAGTAACTCATCTTTTTCCAACCAAAATCGCACTTTAATAAACCAACTTATAATTTCACTCCTTTTAATAATCACAACTCAACTTTCAATTATTCTACGTGCTCTTCTTCTAATTTTATAACAGCTCAAAACATTCACAACAAACATCAACTCCAACTCATCCAAACAAATATGGAAGATACGCTTCATACTCCATACATACACCTTAAGGCTTACTAGCCATTCGCTTCATCACAAACAACGACTCAGGTTATCCAGAACTCGACTGTGAGTCTCCATACTACTCATCAATCCAATCGCAACTTCATGCTATCATTCTTAAATTCAACTAATATACTTATATACGAATCTGCATCGACAAATCAAACAATTCTCAAGCGCTCGGCTTGACTTCAACCAATTCAACATACATACTATACTAGTTGGCACGACACATCTATCCATCAATTATGATTCTGTCTACTATCAACAATAGATTAAGGGTGATCAGTTCCTCAATTTGTCAATAGATAGCCGACAACCATAATAGTGGCATAAATCATCATTACCCAACGACAATATCGTACTTCAACTTGTGCCTAAAGTCCGTAAGCATAATGCTCCGCCAATTCTCTAAGGCCTACCAACGTCTTCTTAGTTTCCTCAATTCCAACATCGCCAATGATACAAAAACATTCAAAATCCAATACATATTCTTATACACGCTCGTAGCACAACACAATTATCAATTAAACATCCTTCTAACATCGGGAATTGCTACTACATCAAGTACAATCTGATTCGGTTCGCTCCAATTGCAACTTTCATCAAAGTTAAGAATTTCAACAACGCTAACCAACCAATCGTCTTTCTTTTATTCTCATAACCTTTATAATCCACCTATTTTCACACTTGGCCTCATTAAATTCACAACTCAACAGTATTATCGCGGTCTCTCTTAAATTCGTTCTTCTCTCAACATTACCATCTCATAACATCGTCACTATAATCATTCTCATTCAACATAAATTGCATCTCCATGCATTTTCCGATACCGTCGCATTCTTACAAATACCAATGTTTCATCCCTTATCAATATTTTACATTCTTCTTCACCTTTTCAATTTTCAGCAAGAATCACCCAACTTCAAACACAATTATCTCTTCCAATACAGACTTCCCAAGCATAAAATTATATTCCAAAATAAAGGGAATTTCGTGTAGATTCCAGAACTTCAAGAGTCTCCCATATCCGAGTTACGAGTAAAAAGTTATCATTCTTGCAATGGGACTGGTTTAGAATTTCCGTATGCAGAATTTTCCAAAATGTCAGCATCAGACCCAAATATTACAACGCATTTTTCTCCCTCTTCACAAACCTCCTGAAGACAAATCTTATATACAAACTGTAGGAAATTTTGTAAGCTTTCCAAAATGTCCAGAATCGCTTCAATTAGAATCACGAATAAAAAGTTATGCCCCTTTTACTGACAGCTGCTCCATAATTGCAAAAATCAGAATTGGAGATTGATGAACATAAGTTCCATCTCTCTCTCTTGCTTCCAAGATCTACCAACATCCTTTCTTTTCATCCAACTACGAAAATCACCTGACTTTAATCCAACTATACTCAAGACATACCATCTACCGAATTAATCCATCAACTATCATTTCCATTGGAATAATTCCTCATTCTCAATCAATTCACCATCCATAATCTACGCACATCTCAAACTCGACTGTTACGAATTCATGAGTCCATACTCTCACCGGTTCACAACAACATCGCTTCAATAACGTTTGGACTCTTACAATCAACACCACCTTGGACCAACTTCTACATACTAACAACACGTCCAGGAGACAAGCCTCTCCCCCACATATTTCAAACCAACACCTGCAGACAACGACTAAAACTAACAAACAAGTACCAACAGTGTTTCACACACATGTCGAGTACTAAGGGACAAACAACATTAGACAACATTGGCTGGACAGACCGACCTGCTCTGATACCACTTGTAACACCCCACTTTCCCATTTTATAAAAATACGGTAAAATAATAAAAATTTATCAGAGTTCACAAACAAAAGTGGAATGTCACGTCATTTCAAGCCAAACTGAATATGAAGTCTCAATTACTTCATCTATTCATTTCTCATTAATCAATAAAAACAGCGGAAATATTATTTTATTTGAAAATAATCACGGAACAATTGCCAACTTATTCAAACTCCACACAAAATCATGGTCCTCAAATATTTGAATCAAAAACAGATACGTAACAAAATTCAATTAAAAATAACAAATAAAATAATCTCCAAAAACATCCCGTGTTACGTATCAGAGCGACTCGAACTAACAACACGGAAGACTTCCATAATGCTATCCTGGACTTCCACTGCTATTCTTGAGTACCTGCCCATTTCCCATGGTAGGGGAAATATCAGCAGAAAGGGTGAGTACTTACATACCATTACAAAAGATATAGGAACTGATATAATAACATAATTCACAGGTTGTGGTTTATGTTCACATAACATCACACTGCATATACAAACTTCATTTATTCAAACACTCATCACAGTATAAATTAACGCATTATTCACAATATCATAAACAAGTCATCACAGATGCATTCATTTATGCAACTCCACAATGCACATATCACGACACACATGTCCCTCCCAATCACAACTCAACAAACATATAATAATAATAATGACAATGCAATGTGACTCAATGACTTGACACAATGCATGTGGTACCAAAACATCGTGGTTCATGACCACAGTTCCCGTCGGAACTCTCGACCCCTTTTTCATGGTCCAGTGTGACCCCTATTTCATGATCACACCCACGACCCCTGTTTCATGGTCAAGTACGATCCCTATTTCATGACCGCACCAATTCATGGTTCATTCAATTGAACGCGATTCCTAAAAGAATCCGGATAATTCGCATACACTGCACTGAGCAACGAATTATCTCCACCACGACTCCACAATTGAGTCCGGACCTACTAGGCATCTACCATAGATTTTCACCTAGCAGTCTCAATGCTATGTTATGCAATGCACAATCAACACAATATGCATAATCACAAATAACAACATGCATATCACACGATCCTCTTGATCACATGTAAGCCACACACTAACCGTAATTCACAAAGAATTACCACAACACAATATGCACATTCATAATAGATAATATGCATATCACACGATCCTCCTGATCACACGTAAGCCACACACTTACCGTAATTCACAAAGAATTACCACAACACAATATGCACATTCATAATAGATAATATGCATTCAACAACAACATACAACAACTACCAATTCTTATGACTATCATACAGTCACTACATCATACCACAACTGTCCAACACATCACATATACATGTCAAAACCTGCAGCAATCACAATCCACAGCTACAACACACATTCGCACAACCAAACTCAACATTTCACAGTTCAACACATCGTAACATATACGGAAACACATATAACACATCGAATTATTAGAATTCTGGTATTGAAAATAATTTTAACAAAAAGTACACGAAACCAGCTTTCCAACGATTCGAACGGCGCGCGAGTCGGACACACGGAACAAAAGTTATGATTTTTCAAAGTATTTCAACAAACCCGACACCGACATTTTACACTGACACCTTAAAGCACATTAGACCTTATTTAAATTTAATTCTAGGACTTGAAACCATTTTTACAAGAAAGTACATTGTATTAGGTTTCTCCAGGTTCAAACGGTGAGTCAAACGGACACCCGAAACTCAAGTTATGAATTTTTGAAGTTTTATGAAAATCCTGCATTTTTCCCGCGAACAGCTCTCGGGTTCCCACTCAAATCCCCTCAAAATCTCATCTAAACATCACTATAATACAAATTAAATACATAGCAACCTATATCTATCATGTATCAACAATTAGGAACCTTAAAACATGATTTCTAGCACAAAAGTTTTGAATCCAAATCCAAACCCTAACATTTTAATTCTAGCAATTTCAAGAACAAAATCCATTTTCAAAATTGTTCGTAACTTCATTCCGACTCTGACACACGAACACGCAACAAACAACACATTTACATCATACACTTCATAATCATACAATCTCATAACAACAATTGCAACCAATTATCATTCCAACAACAATCATCATAACAACATAGAATTCATAAATCAAAAATCAACAATCATCAAAATTATCTCATAACGACAAATCCCCAAAACCCCAAATCATATCATTATACCTAAACCCATATCAAGAATAATAGCATGGAAACCCCCTTACCTCGAAATTGCTCAGAAAATCCTGTGGAGATTGATTCTTGAAATTGCCCTAGTTCTCCCTTGATCTTCCTCTCTAGCTTGTTCTTCTTCCTCTTCTCACTTCTACGATGTTTTCACTTTTCTACGTAACTCCCCCTTTTCTCAACTTCTAATTCTCTTTTATTCCAATACTAACCCTTAGACCTCTAATACCTAATTCCAACCTTACTCTTCCCTAATTAAATAATTATTTAATAAATCACTAAATAATATTCATTCTACTATTCTATTAATAAAAATAACAACATTAATAATAATAATATTAATATTAATAATAATAAGCATAAAAATAATAATAACAATAATAATAATAATAATCATAATAATAATGGTAGTAATTATAATAATAAAAATAAAACTATTATTACTTATATCACATAATTACTACCAACATTTCCAGTCTACCCGTCCCACTATGGACTCCACACCTACACGCTCAACCACACACCCTTAACAAGGCCAAACAATTAAAATAACACACGACGATTAAATAATTAAAAATAGGGTGTTACAATCTTTCATCTAACGTCACTCATCATTTAATGCAATTGATTTCATTTGATTCTGTAACTGCTCATTCTCATAACTTTATTGCATTCATTTTCAAATCCGTCTCTATATATACAATTCAAATCATAATGTTTATCTTTTTCGCTCCCATTCTCTCTTTCTTCTTGCATGCATTTTTGCAACCTTTTTGGTCTTTTCTCAAACCCTAAGCGAAAACCCAGAAATTGTCTTTCAAATCTCTGTACTGTTTCAATGGCCGCTTCATCATCTCACAATGTTGGCTCATCTGTCCCTCTCCATCTGCAAGAAGAAGATCAGCAAATCACTCCGGTTATTGCCTGTTCTATTTCCAAAAAGGAGTTGGAAGTTATCTGTGAACTCATGGTAGATTTTGATAGCATCGAAGAACATGAATATCATCTTAAAGAAGATATCATTTTTCAAGGATGGACTTCATTGTTTGCTGAGTTCTGTGGACCGGTCTACCTAGATCTTGTTAAGGAATTTTGGGTGCATGCAGTTGTTGCCCCTAAATCCATTCTGTCTTTCATCCATGGGAAGTTTGTGGTCGTCACTGAGAACATTCTGAGAATGATGTTCGATCTAAGAAACCCTGAGGGTGCTTATGAAATTGATCAAAGGGCTTATTGGGATGAAGTGTTGTCTACCCTTTACACAGACGTTAAGGAGACAAAGCGTGTCAAGGACATGAAAGACCTCTACAAAATCTGGACCAAGATTCTTCTGGGGTGTTTCTATCACAGGAAAGGAACACATGCTGCAGATTTCGTCAACAATGAGCAGAAATACATTCTGTATTGCATTGCCACTAAGAAGAAGGTTGATGTTATCTACATAATCTTCAATCACATGTGGAATGCTGTGAGGGATTCCAGAAATGCCTTCAGAGTAAAGAAGTGTACTATTATTCCTTTTGGAAGAATCATTACAAACCTTCTGGTTCATTCCAAGATAGTTGAGGAATTGGAAGCTGAAGGTACCATCAAAGATCTGGCTGTCAATACTGGAAGTTGCTTGAATGCTCTCACTTTGAGGAAGATGAATGTTATTGATACTATCATCAAAACCCCTCAACCTCTTCCTGGAGCAAGAAGCAGAAAAGATCCTATTCTTGCTGACTTTGAAACCTTCTTCAGAAGTGAGGTGCCAGAAGTCAGAACTAGATATCTGAAGTCACTCAAAGAAGATGAAGGAGTAAAAGATCAAGAAAAAGGTGCTCCTGCTAAAGAAGGTCGCAGGAAAACTTCTACTTCTAGGGCTGCTGCCTCGGAAGATGTTTCAGAAGCTGCTCCTGAAGCTGCTGTGAAGAAGGAAAGAAGAACTAAGAGAAAATTTGATCTTCCTTCTGATAATCAGGTGAAGGTAGTTCAGAGTATAGCTGCTGCTACTACCGTTGAGAAAACTGTTCCAGAAGAAGCTGTTGCTGAAGAAGTTCAAGTTGTTTCAATTGCAACTAAGAAGAATGTAAAGGAGACTGCCGAGAAGAAGAAAAAGAAGAAGTTGAATAAAAATGTTGAAATTTGTATAGCTGTTGAGAAGAAGAAGACAAGAAAAAGAAAATTAATATTAAATGCCTCTGATGATGATGAGGATGTTCAAGAAGCTGTGAATCAGCAAGTTAAAATATCTCAAGGACCAACAACTCAAGCAGTTGAAGGTCAGAAGGTTGTTACTAGTAAGGAGGAAGCTCGTGAGTCTACCAGAAGAAGAGAAATCTCTCTTGGAAAGGCTAAGATTGTGGAAGAGCAGAAGAGTAAGAAGCAGAAGAAGCTTGAGGCTGTGTTTGAAGCTGTTCAGAAGGTATCCAAAGGTATTCATCTCTCTGAACCTGATTTTGTTCCCACTTTACGTTCAGAAGTTGCACCAATAGCTGTCGCTCAAACCCCTGAACCAGTAAATCAACCAGAAATAGCCCCATCAGAATCACCCATAAAAGTCCATGTTCTCACACCTCCTTCCTCTCCTATAACCAAAAACCTTACTCCTCCTCTCTCACCCATCAAAAACGCTCCCATTCCTTCATCTCCACCCACATCCAACTTTGCTTCTGACCAGGCCCTAGGAAACCCTGTTCTTAATATACCACCCTGTAGCGGGGAAAATCTGACATCGAAGCCATGGGATTGACTCGAATCAATATTCCGTTTTGAAATCGCCACCGCGCTTTATTTTTTCAAAGGAAAAGGGAAAAGAACGTAAAGCCCAAAGTTTTGTTTTTAAAACAAGAAAGAGAACTCAGGTTCGGGTGTTGATTATATGAGGGGAAGGTTTAAAGCACCCCTCATATCCGTGGTACTCCACGGGAACCTTTTTGAAAATCTGTGTGTGTGTGCTAAAAAGGGTTTGTTTTATTTTTTTAAAATAAGCTCGGCAAAGCGTTAAGCTTTGGGCCTACATACCTCCTCGGTGCAATGGAGAAGTCAGAGCTAATGTAGTTCCGCTTTTGGGAAAAACGTTTTTAAAACGAATAAACACTTTGTTGTCGTTAGAGAGAAATACTCAGCCATTGATCTTGAGCATGAGAACAAACAAGTTCTTTGCATCGCAAATGAAAGAAGGGCTCCAAATCGGATAAAATCAACGAGTATGCCACTAGCTCTCTCACGCGGAAAAGATCTCGTTATTATCAATCAATTTCAAAATCGTGGGGTATAACCACTCGTTTCGACAATTAACGGTGTCTAAACTTTTGAAGAAAAGCCACTAAGGGCGAAAGATATTTTTAAGAAAAGAAAAAAAATTTTGAAAAGGTTTGCAAACATAAGAATATTTTGGAAAAAGGGAGAAGATTTTGAAAATTTAAGAATGGGAGGAGATGAAGAGGCTAACCTAATGCATAAAATAAAAGCTAAGGAAAGAAACGGTCTAACCAAATAAGAAGCCAACACTTGACATTAAGAGCCAAGGTAGTTTTCCCATCCTTTGGATTTATCAATACCAACACATTAACACTTGGGGATCCACATGAACTTATTGTCTTAGAACCACTTTGCATTAAGCTCGTTAAGATTCTGACGAAAATCGGGCAGAGTAACGGCTGTTTTTCGGGTGAAATCCTTATATCAATGCCTTGGAATTAACCATCAAGGGCTTTCAAGGAAATACCTGCACACATAAACATACAACAGAACAATGCCAGACAGACAGAACAATCACAGGATAGTAATAGAATGAGTCCAGAGGTACTAGGTCCATAAGTCCGAATCTCCAAAGCGCTAGGGATAGTAACCGATAGTCCAAAGAGAGCCTTATGTATTTTTTAGATTTTGGTTATTTATTAGTGTTTTAGCGAAAAAAGTAAAGTATGGTCCAAGTGGACAAAAGAAAAAAATACGGAAGCATAAACATATGTCCAAGTGGACAAAGAGAAAATGACGGAAGGTAAATATGATGAAATGATAAAGTAAAGCGATAAAGCAAGAAATATAAAGAGCGGTAATATAAAGAGCGGTATAGTAAAGGTGCGGAAATTAAAGTTAGTTGTTAAGTGTTAAAGATAACCATCTTGAAACTTGTCAAGTATGTTATCAAAGTTAGTAGGAAGATCTATGGTGAGTGAATGATGTACTCGGATTTAAATTCAATGGGGTTTATCAGAAGCTTGATGAAATCATAGCGACTACACGATAAAAACCTCCACAAGTCTTAAATCAACCGCATACAATTCTCTTCCATATTTGATCTTTTTTATTCGGGACACGAAATATTGCGCTATGTTAAGCAGATCGCCAAGTGATTTATGTAGAAATCACCCTACAACGAGGCCGGTCAAAACTTTATGTGCTAATGCATGCGAGAAGAACGATATGTAGATCGCCTTCCGAAAGCAATACCGCACGAAAAGAAAATAGGTAACGATCTAGTCTTTATTAAGAATCCATAAGAATTCTCAAAGTATTAAGACTGTCATCGATCAAAAGAAAAAAAAGGAGAAGGAGAAGATAAAATGCATAGAGATAATCAACTCACACTATCATTAATATCATTCATCTAATATTATGGATTTGGTTCTTTCAAACCTATCAACATCCTAGATCCAATGATATTAATGAAATGGAGGAAGAAGAATAAAATTCACAAAAGATAATCAACTCACACTATCATTAATATCATTCATCTAATATTATGGATTAGGTTCTTTCAAACCTATCAACATCCTAGATCCAATGATATTAATGAAATGGAGGAAGAAGAATAAAATTCACAAAAGATAATCAACTCACACTATCATTAATATCATTCATCTAATATTATGGATTAGGTAATTTCAAACCTATCAACATCCTAGATCCAATGATATTGATGAAGTGGAGGAAGTAGGAAGCCAAAACAAGCATAAAAAAGGCAAAAAAAACACATTCTGCCTTACTGGAAATCGATTTACCTCTGTAGGAAATCCATTTCCTGAGTGCAGAGTTCAGTTTTGGCGCAAAAAAACAGAGTGGAAATCGATTTCCCTCTGTAGGAAATCGATTTCCTGCGCACAGTTTTCAAAAAAACAGCATTATGAACTTGGAAACTTGATTTAGACAAACATACAAACACCTTATGATCACATATCCATAGGAGCACGAATTTTCCATCAAATCACCATCAAATAGCACCAATATAGCATCAAAGATGCATTGAACACAAGCAACAAAGATCTACATCTTAGAATTGAGGAATTTACCAATTCTTGAATTAAAGTGTTGAAGTAGCTTCAAGAACAAGCACAAAGTGTAGATCCTTCAAGTATGGAGATGAACAATCAAAGAAAAGAGTGAAATGTAGGAGGCTTAGTTCAAAATTAGCAAGATTCAATGTGAACCTTACTAATCTTATGAAAATGAACTTTGGGTGAGGGTTTTGGAAAGGGTGAGAAATGAATTTGCAAGCAATTTTTTGGCTCTCCAAGCTTGAGAAATGAGAGAGTAGAGGGCTCTATTTATAGAATTGGAGGAAGAGTAGTGGCAAATTGGTCTTTTTGTGTTTGGTAATTAGCTTGTGTTTAATTGGTGATTAAAGTGGCAATTAAATGGTAAAAATGGTAAAATGAGGTTAAAGTGGGTTTAATGAATGAGTTAATTTTGATGAGGTGGAAAATTGATAAAATGATCAAATAAAAAGGTGCCAAAATGATGTCAAGCTTCCCTCCTTATGTTTTTTTTGAATTTTGCGCACAGGAAATCGATTTCCCACAGGGGTAAATCGATTTCCATCTTCAAATTTTCAAAAAAACGGTTTTCTTGCACTGTTTTGATTTTTGCCCGATCTTTCACCTGTAAAATATAAACAAAAGAGACAAAACATATATTTTTGATTTTTTTTTGGTTAGTATAAACAAATAAAAAGGCTATAAATGCTCGATAATTCCCCTCAGAGATAATCACAGTATCAAAGATAAAGCTTCATAATGGTGCTCTTGATTGATGATTGAATGCAAATGATGTATGATCTTAGGGTCAAAAATTGGGGTATGACAGATGCCCCTATTTAAGTTTCTTCTTTCCGGAGATGTGAGGGTTAAAATCCTCAGCTCGACGTAATTGAAGAGACTTAAATATAAAACACACAATTTTTGAACCTAAGGTATAATGCGATGCTAATGGATGCATCAAGTATGATTATGGAATAGAGAGGAGTATAACACCACTGGGGAGATAAGAAAGGATTCCACTGGGGGAAAAGGTATGTGTCATCCAGGGATAAAACTTGGATTCCACAAGAGAAAGAGACAGTCAACAGAAGCTTTCAAGATAAAACATGATTGCACTTCGAGAAGAGAATATCTGAGGCCTACATGGATGTGGCTACATCAAAATGAATATCAAGGTAAAACATGATTGGACAACATCAAATGACAACCAAGGTAAAACATGATTGGATATCGTCAAAGGATAATCAAGGTAAAACATGATTGGATAATCATCAACGGACAATCAAGGTAAAACATGATTGGATAATCATCACAGGTCCATCAAGGTAAAACATGATTAGATAATCATCACAGGTCCATCAAGGTAAAACATGATTAGATAATCATCACAGGTCCATCAAGGTAAAACATGATTGGATGTCATTAAGGGATAATCAAGGTAAAACATGATTGGATAACATCAAATGACAATCAAGGTAAAACATGATTGAAAAATACCAAATGACAATCAAGGTAAAACATGATTAGGTAACCAAGATAAAACATGGTCGAAAGTGATCAGGATAAAGCATGATTAGAGACAATCAAGATAAAACATGATTGAAGGGAAACAAGATAAAACATGGTGTAAGTGATCAGGATAAAGCATGATCAAAGACAATCAAGATAAGACATGATTGAAGGGAGCCAAGATAAAGCATGGTGTAAATCTTTCAGGAATGACACTAAAAGAAGAAAAGATACATCTAGGAACCACACTAGACGGACAAGACAAACAAGTATCTGTTTTGGATAGGTGCCAAGTAAGTTGGACTTTGATCTCAAGGTGAAGATGTTGATAGCAACAGGTGTAAGTTTAAGAGTGCACCTAAGAGGAGGGGTGAATTAGGTTTTTCAAAGATTTATCCGGTTTTTAGAATACTTGTACTTTATTGTTGGTTAAGTGTTTGAAGGTTGTTGAATGGTTCTTTTCTTTTCTTGATAATAGTGATGAAAGCGGTAAATTGCGGAAAAGTAAAGAACACAATGATGTATACTGGTTCCCCTCACAATCCGAGAGTACTCCAGTCCCCTTTCAAACACGAAAGAGATTTTACTATTGTTAGATCTTTGTACAAGCCTAGACTAAGACTCCTCCTACAATCTTCTAACAAAAACCACCAAGAACAATCCTCTTGGATTTCAATAAGTCCTTAAGAGAACACCCTCCCTAAGGATACCTCTTGTTTCCAAAACTATGGACAACAAGGTTACAACTACCAAGAACAATCCTCTTGGATTTACCAACTTGATTATGAGAACAATCCTCTCACTAATCAACAACCCTTACTTCCAACAATCTTGGATAGCAAGTCAATAATAACAAAATATATTTTGAGTAGAAGTTTTGATACACTTAATCAATCACTTGATTGATCTTCCCTTTCAAGTAAACAAATCTTTTAATGTAACACAAGTGTTTATGAATGGTATGAAATGTTTCTTTGCAATATTAAAAGAAAATATATGCAAGAGGTTTCAATGAAATTTGAAGTATATGACACTTGGTGTTTATATGAAGATTTCTTGATGTATAAGATTTGTATGAATTTTTGAATGAAAGAGGTGATTTGATAAATCTGAAATTCTGTGTTTTATAGCCTCTAAAACACCCCTACAAAAGATCATAATCCATGGAAGGTTGCCAATACAAAGGGTGAAGAGGTATGACATAAAAGCTGTTGGAAAAAATATAATTTTTCAAACTGCGCACAGAGGAACCGGTTCCCAAAATCTGGAACCCGGGTTCCCTAACCCAACGTTAAAAAGAAATTCAAATTTTGAACTGGGGAACCGGTTCCCAAAATCTGGAACTCGGTTCCTGACTCTTTTAGCGCAAATAAAAGTTGGCAGAAGTCTTGGGGAACCGGTTCCTCCAATTTGGAACCCGGTTCCTAAGAATGAAAAACTCAAAAAACTTTATGGAAAGGTTTGAAATGATTCTAGGATGTATGTAAGATTTATAGATGATGTATATATGTTTGAAAACACTTGTTATGCATTAATAGACTTGCTTTGCCATAAATCTTAATACCTTAGATCAACCAAGCTTGAAATCATTGAGAGAATCTTGAATCTTGATTCTTTTTAAAATACTTGATCCATTGCTTATTTGATCTTTTTGCTCATCCTTTATTGATGCATACTTATGATAGTTGTCTTCATCAAAACATAGTGTTGTAGAAGCTTGCCTTCACATTCTCCCCCTTTTTGATGATGACAACATTTGAAATATGAAGTGTAATGCTCTTATGTGAATGCTCCCCCTAAATTTGATAACTCCCCCTTGATCAAAGCTCTCCCTTGATTCTTGAGAAATATTATTTCTTTGTGGCTGCAAATGTTAGGTACAAGCAAGCATACACATATACACAAATATCTTCTCCCCCTTTGTCATTATCAAAAAGGATGGGAAAAAGATAAATTATTATAAAATATGAACACAAATAATTCTTTACCCATGAGTTTTACCTCATTGGTGACTTCATCAATGATCAAGCATTCTTCCTTAGTGAATTTGATCTTGAAGCCTTTGTCACAAAGTTGACTTTTGCTTAGAAGATTTTGCTTTAGTCTTTCAACATAACGTACATCCTCAATGGATATGAAAGTTAGTGATCCAACTTTGTTAATGCCAAGAATTCTTCCTTTAAGGTATTCTCCATATGTGAAATCACCCTTGGACTTAAAAATTAGATTTGAAAGATAGTTTATGTCTCCCATCAAAAGCTTAGAACCACCACTTGATAAAAACACCATAGATTTTAAGTGGTCCTCAAGCAAACCTACAAAACAAATTAAGTTTGATTTGGTACCCAATGTGCTTTGGGTCCATCATAGTTAGTTCCTTTCTTCACCCATACATAATGTCCACTAGGAACACTAAAGTTCCTTACATAACAAGCATTGGGTGTGTGACCAATAATACCACAATAAAAACAAGTAGGTTCAAAGTTATTTCTATATCTAGGAACATATGGTTTCTTTTTAGGAAACCTTTTAGGATGATGATGAACCTTTTGTACTTTATTCAATTTGTTGAATTGTTCACTTGTCTTCACAAAGATAGTTTTACTAGTACTTGGTTTAGACTTTGCATATCCAAGACCACTTTTATCATTAGGGAATCTTTGTTGCCTAAGGACACCTTCCAACCCATTTTGTCCTTTTTCATACCTTTCAAGGACTCTCTTTAATTGAGCAATTTCAAAAGAAAATGATTCACAATTCTTGCATGCAACACTATCTTCTTGAACACTAATCATTTTTTCTTTGTCATCTTTTTCTTCTATTATCTTAACCTTCTCTTCTAAAGATGATATTATTTTCTTTTGAGATGAGATAGTTTTATAGAGAATTTTGCACTCATTTAATAATTCATTTATAGCATCTTGAACATCATTATCAAAAAGAGAAAATTCATTACTAACCTCATTGTCTTCATCATCAGAATGGTGTGTTGCTACCAATGCAAGATTCACATGTTCTTCATCTGAAGATGAACTTATTTCATTGTCATCCCATGCTACATATGCTTTCTTTGATTTTTTATCCTTATTTTTCTTGAAGTATTTGTCCTTCTTTACAAGTTTAGGGCATTCACTTTTGACATGTCCTCTTTCTCCACATTCGAAGCTTTTAATCTTCCTTGTTGGTACTTCATCTTTAATGATCTCCTTTTTCTTTTCTTTTCTTAGAAATTTTTCAAACTTTTTGATAAACTCATTATCTTCTTCACTAGTGGATTCATCCTCTTGATTGCTATCATGATGCTTGACTCTTGTCTTCAAGGCAATATCTTTTGAATCTTTCATTTGAATTTCATGCGTTTCAAGTCTTCCGAGTTCTGTTTCATATTCTTGAAGTTTACCGAACAAGGTTGCGGAAGTCATCTTTGATAGATTCTTTTTCTCGGATATCGCCGTTACTTTCGGTTGCCATTCTCTTGTTAAAGATCTGAGCACCTTTAAATTTAGTTCTTCGGTAGGGAGAGTCTTACCGAGTGCCTTCAAGTGATTTGTTAAATGAACGAATCGTTTTTGCAATTCGAGAATAGTTTCTCTGGGCTTCATTCTAAATAGTTCGTACTCTTGGCTTAAGGTATTCAATCTTGATCTTTTAACTTCAGCGGTACCTTCATGAGTTTCTACAAGAGTATCCCAAATTTCCTTTGATGTTGTACATGTTGATATTCGGAAGAATTCATCCATACTAAGAGCACCATGAAGAAGACTGATCGCCTTTTTGTCAGCAAGAACTTTCCTTCTATCATCATCGTTCCATGAAACTTTAAGCTTTGTTGATTCAACACCATCGACGATAGTTGTAGGAACAAAGGGACCATTTTGGACTGCTTCCCATACTTCTTCTCCTTTTGCTTCTAAATGAGCCTTCATTTGGATTTTCCAAAAGTCAAAGTATTCACCACAAAATAATGGAGGCTTGTTGTTACTACCACCATCTCTAAAAACTGGATTCTGATTTGCGGAAGCCATTCTGGATCTTTAGGAACAGGTTACCTATAACCTGCTCTGATGCCAATTGTAAGTTTAAGAGTGCACCTAAGAGGAGGGGTGAATTAGGTTTTTCAAAGATTTATCCGGTTTTTAGAATACTTGTACTTTATTGTTGGTTAAGTGTTTGAAGGTTGTTGAATGGTTCTTTTCTTTTCTTGATAATAGTGATGAAAGCGGTAAATTGCGGAAAAGTAAAGAACACAATGATGTATACTGGTTCCCCTCACAATCCGAGAGTACTCCAGTCCCCTTTCAAACACGAAAGAGATTTTACTATTGTTAGATCTTTGTACAAGCCTAGACTAAGACTCCTCCTACAATCTTCTAACAAAAACCACCAAGAACAATCCTCTTGGATTTCAATAAGTCCTTAAGAGAACACCCTCCCTAAGGATACCTCTTGTTTCCAAAACTATGGACAACAAGGTTACAACTACCAAGAACAATCCTCTTGGATTTACCAACTTGATTATGAGAACAATCCTCTCACTAATCAACAACCCTTACTTCCAACAATCTTGGATAGCAAGTCAATAATAACAAAATATATTTTGAGTAGAAGTTTTGATACACTTAATCAATCACTTGATTGATCTTCCCTTTCAAGTAAACAAATCTTTTAATGTAACACAAGTGTTTATGAATGGTATGAAATGTTTCTTTGCAATATTAAAAGAAAATATATGCAAGAGGTTTCAATGAAATTTGAAGTATATGACACTTGGTGTTTATATGAAGATTTCTTGATGTATAAGATTTGTATGAATTTTTGAATGAAAGAGGTGATTTGATAAATCTGAAATTCTGTGTTTTATAGCCTCTAAAACACCCCTACAAAAGATCATAATCCATGGAAGGTTGCCAATACAAAGGGTGAAGAGGTATGACATAAAAGCTGTTGGAAAAAATATAATTTTTCAAACTGCGCACAGAGGAACCGGTTCCCAAAATCTGGAACCCGGGTTCCCTAACCCAACGTTAAAAAGAAATTCAAATTTTGAACTGGGGAACCGGTTCCCAAAATCTGGAACTCGGTTCCTGACTCTTTTAGCGCAAATAAAAGTTGGCAGAAGTCTTGGGGAACCGGTTCCTCCAATTTGGAACCCGGTTCCTAAGAATGAAAAACTCAAAAAACTTTATGGAAAGGTTTGAAATGATTCTAGGATGTATGTAAGATTTATAGATGATGTATATATGTTTGAAAACACTTGTTATGCATTAATAGACTTGCTTTGCCATAAATCTTAATACCTTAGATCAACCAAGCTTGAAATCATTGAGAGAATCTTGAATCTTGATTCTTTTTAAAATACTTGATCCATTGCTTATTTGATCTTTTTGCTCATCCTTTATTGATGCATACTTATGATAGTTGTCTTCATCAAAACATAGTGTTGTAGAAGCTTGCCTTCACAACAGGACCTCGAAAAAATGCAAATGAGTATGCATGATGTTGAATTTTTCTATGCATGATATATGATCAATGCAATGCAATTGTTTGTTACAACTGAGGTAGACTCTTTTGTGAGGCACGAAAGGAACTCGATTCCTCAACACGGGAACTCTGCCAATTCTGCTTACAAAGAAGATGCTTGGACATACTTCTATTACACTGGTAACTGTATCAAAACAATGATCCTTTGAGAAGGGCTGATAAAACTGCTTGGGGATTGCTGAAGAAGATTGCCCCTGATTCACTAATTGTTGCAAGTTAACTGATCATGGCTTCAGCTGAAATGTATGTTGGGATGGCTTGCCCCAGTATAAGTCTTGAAAGGATATTCTGATCAACAAATCTTGACTGAACATCTGAACAACAGGATCTTGAAATAACATGCCCCTGATAGGATCACTGGTCAAGTTTCCCGACTGTTTGAAATTCCTGAAAAATGAATGCTCACTTGCAAATAAAATGTTCATTCAAGAATGGTAATTTTAATGCAATGCTCAAAGAATATTTTTGAAATCAAAATCATTATCGGAATAATGTTATTGATGTAAAGGAAATGGAATCATTGGTAAAAACAAAAGGTTAAGACATTCAAAGTGAAAGATAAAGCAAAGGCATGATATCAAACAAATGATTGGAAAATCTCATGGGAGTCAGCTTACGCAACCTTGTTGTAGTATGCTTTCAAACAAACCTTGCCTCAATTAGGTCTTTTAAAGGTTGTAACGTGGCCAGGTTCACGGTTTAAGAAACAAAGGATATAAGGCTCAAAATTTGATTGTTCCCACCCCCTTCGTGATGATCTCCAGTCCTACAACTCAGTTAATTCAACTTATGCATTCAGGTTCCAAGAGACTTCTGGAATTGCACCTTTGATAATGATGATATTTCACAAGCAAAGAGAACTTTTGAGATGGCGATCACTTCTTCCTTTTGATATCACAACATTTTGTTGTTTGGGGAATTTATTGACTTCTCTTTTTTCATCTTTTCTTTTTATATATCCCTAACTTTTGCCTGAACTGTTTATTTTTGAACTTACAGTCAGCGGGATGCCTTATTTTTGCCTAAGTCATTTTATGGTTTTGACTTAGCAGGCTTTTCTTTGTATACATATATTTTTTTGATACATTTTTTTTTTGAAAGATAGTGACTTCCTTGCTTAATGATTGATAAACTATCGTTGGCTTTTGATTGACATCTCCAACATTTCTTTGATGTATGCGGAGGAAAGCTTGCGATTGAAGCACTTGTTGAAAGGTGTACTGAATGATTCTCTTAAAATAGAATGCACAGCCAAATTAACTGAGAACTACCCTGCCCCAGGTTAAAAATGCGGGTTTTTTCATACAGAAAGAAACTCCAACTTCGAAGGCTCAGAGGGGTTGACAAGGGATTAACTTCCTTATTTCTCCAATGTTTGGGAATTGAAACAATGCCTGTACATCATCAGCAAAGTTTTATTTGAAAGCATACAGTTCAACAACTTGGGTATTTCGTTGTCATCATCCTCCCTCCAATCTTTGCATAAAACACAAATTTGATAGAGAAAGAAAATGGAAGAAAAAGTTTTGTAAAAGAAAGCATAGTATATGTGAATGAATTCAAAATATGCAATGCTCATTTCATTAAAATTACCATTCAGAAACAAACAAAGTCTAAAAGTAAACAACACAATAAAGGAAATACAAACAGCACAGAATCAAAGCCTAGTGACTAATCAGCAACAAAGATGAACTATCTTGTCTGAAACACTTGGCTTTAGGAAAATTGGGCTTTGACTTATCTTCAGCCACTTTGATCTGGCAAAGGATTAGTGACGACATTAGGACCCATATCCTTGAAAGAGAGCATCTTTGATCTCACCAACTCTTGAACTCTTTCCTTCAGAGGGAAACATCTTTCTAAATCATGGCCTGCTGCACCTTGATGGAAAGGACAATGAAGATCAGATCTGAAACCATCAGGGAGAGGATTTCGAGGAGGCGGCATAGCTCTTGTTGTAATCAACCCTTTCTGGACCAAAGCAGGATACAGTTCCGTATAAGTCATGGGGATTGGATCAAAGTCGATCCTATTACGAATTTGATTCCGCTTAACAGCTTGAACTTGCACAGGAGCAACATCAGCTACATAAGGTTGATCACCATTTTGAGGTCTACGACGAGATCCCCTTCTGTCATCAGACACGGCATTGGTCTCATTCTCTTTCTTCTTGTGGAAGTTTCCATAAGGTTTCTTCGATCCACCAGAGGATTCAGCAACATTAGCAACTTTCCCTTTCTTGATTCCCTCTTCGAGTCTCTGGCCAATAGTAACCAAGTCTGTGAAGTTTGAAGACACACTTCCAATCATTTTCTCCCAGTAGAAAGGTGAGAGAGTATCCATGAACATTCCAGTCAATTCTTTCTCAGCCAATGGTGGTTCAACTTGGGAAGCCAATTCTCTCCAACGTTGAGCATATTCTTTGAAAGATTCCTTTTCCTTCTGAGCCATGTTCTGAAGTTGACGGCGGTCAGGTGCCATATCCAGATTATACTTGTATTGTTTCATGAATGCATCAGCTAAATCTTGGAAGTTTTGAACACAACCCTTTTCCAAATTCATGTACCACTTCAACGAAGCTCCACTTAAACTGTCTTGAAAGCAGTGAACGAGCAAATTCTGATTGTTGGTGTAAGCAGTCATCTTTTTGTAGTACATGGTCAAATGACTCCTTGGACAAGTATGCCCCTTGTACTTCTCAAACTCGGGAACTTTGAACTTGGACGGCATGACAAGATTTGAAACAAGACCCATATTATCAGCATTCACACTAAAGAAATTGCTTCCTTCCATGGCTCTTAGCCTCTTTTCCAATGCCTGATATTGCTCACGGACTTCTTCAACTTCACCACAATCTCCTTGACTAACACTTCGAGAACCAACAGAACGGTAATCATAGAGAGGATTGTCATAGCGAACTGGAACAGCTTGAGCAGTAGTATGAATAACAGGTGGAGGTTCAGAAAAGACCGGAGGTTGGAATATCTGCCTCGAAGTTTGACCCACCATAGAAGCATTGACATATGTTGGAGAGAAATTCTCAGGTAACCCAAATTCTGGCCAAGTAGAAGGTGGCTTCTGAACCTGTAAAGGATCAACAACAGCAGTGGAGACTTCGGAAATAACAGTCCTCTGAGGGGGATCAGTCCTAGACATCAACACTTGCATCATCTCGGTAAGCTTAATCATGCCTGATTTCAACTCATCAATTTCCATTCTGACTTCCATGTTATGTTTCTCTTGATCTGCCATTCTTTGTCTAACAGCAGCTCTAGTTCCGTACTTGTGTGGAGGAATCAGCTTGACGGTAGACAACAACTCTGAAGATGGAGACAGACAAGGATGAGTTTTCTGGACAACCTGGATGTACGTATGCAAATGATGCAATTGCTGTTTTTTTTTTTTTTTATTTGATTTTCAAAGAATTCAAGTTATTACTTTGTAAACATCAAAACATGAAGGAGGTAAATCCTATATTGGATCAAAACTTTGATCAAGTTATCATCAAGATCAATCATCCATTTTGGTGGATTAAGGTTTTCACCTCATCGACACCCAAGATCCATTGAGTTTGATGAAACTTATGATGTTTACAAAGAAAGACCTATGAGTTCCTTGGAAATCAAATGAATGCATGGATGCATGGTTTATGCATCAATCACAATCAAGATCACACACGGTCACACAAACAGGGTTCAAAGGTTCGACGTCACGAGCATGGAGTCAAGGTTAAGAACCACCCACAAAGGTATGAACTAGGGAATTTTGTACCTGCCGAACGGGTTCTACAAAGGTTCCCAGAGTTTTTAATCTTCTATCGGATACTACCGGCACGCACAATTGCTCATGGGCGCCAATAATATGCCTAAAAAGACCTCGTCTGAGCGTAGCATCGCATGACAACAAGCTCAAATTGGTACTTGATCTTGTTTCTGCGCTACATCCTAAAAAGGCTTAGATTGGTTAAAAAGGTTCTAGGCCATTCAGCTTCTACGGACACTCACTATTGAAAGTAATAGCGTTATCACGATGGTTCGTAACAACCTCTACTACCTTCCATGAGGCCTCCACTGATTGGGGTTCCACCATATGATGCTCATGTTAAGGATTGCTCCTGACATGCAACTATTGGTCTTACCGCCTCCTATCTCAAGTTACTCACCAAAGTTCGGGTTAGAACTTTATCTCATCATAGAGGAACCATCGAGCACCAAAAAGAAAAAAAAAAGAAAATAAACAAACAAAGCACACAACAATATATACAGATAAAAAACACACAGATAAACAAAAATAGGCTTAACACACTTAAAACTGGATCCCCAGTGAAGTCGCCATTTTTCTGTAGCGGGGAAAATCTGACATCGAAGCCATGGGATTGACTCGAATCAATATTCCGTTTTGAAATCGCCACCGCGCTTTATTTTTTCAAAGGAAAAGGGAAAAGAACGTAAAGCCAAAAGTTTTGTTTTTAAAACAAGAAAGAGAACTCAGGTTCGGGTGTTGATTATATGAGGGGAAGGTTTAAAGCACCCCTCATATCTGTGGTACTCCACGGGAACCTTTTTGAAAATCTGTGTGTGTGTGCTAAAAAGGGTTTGTTTTATTTTTTAAAAATAAGCTCGGCAAAGCGTTAAGCTTTGGGCCTACATACCTCCTCGGTGCAATGGAGAAGTCAGAGCTAATGTAGTTCCGCTTTTGGGAAAAACGTTTTTAAAACGAATAAACACTTTGTTGTCGTTAGAGAGAAATACTCAGCCATTGATCTTGAGCATGAGAACAAACAAGTTCTTTGCATCGCAAATGAAAGAAGGGCTCCAACTCGGATAAAATCAACGAGTATGCCACTAGCTCTCTCACGCGGAAAAGATCTCGTTATTATCAATCAATTTCAAAATCGTGGGGTATAACCACTCGTTTCGATAATTAACGGTGTCTAAACTTTTGAAGAAAAGCCACTAAGGGCGAAAGATATTTTTAAGAAAAGAAAAAAAATTTTGAAAAGGTTTGCAAACATAAGAATATTTTGGAAAAAGGGAGAAGATTTTGAAAATTTAAGAATGGGAGGAGATGAAGAGGCTAACCTAATGCATAAAATAAAATCTAAGGAAAGAAACGGTCTAACCAAATAAGAAGCCAACACTTGACATTAAGAGCCAAGGTAGTTTTCCCATCCTTTGGATTTATCAATACCAACACATTAACACTTGGGGATCCACATGAACTTATTGTCTTAGAACCACTTTGCATTAAGCACGTTAAGATTCTGACGAAAATCAGACAGAGTAATGGCTGTTTTTCGGGTGAAATCCTTATATCAATGCCTTGGAATTAACCATCAAGGGCTTTCAAGGAAATACCTGCACACATAAACATACAACAGAACAATGCCAGACAGACAGAACAATCACAGGATAGTAATAGAATGAGTCCAGAGGTACTAGGTCCATAAGTCCGAATCTCCAAAGCGCTAGGGATAGTAACCGATAGTCCAAAGAGAGCCTTATGTATTTTTTAGATTTTGGTTATTTATTAGTGTTTTAGCGAAAAAAGTAAAGTATGGTCCAAGTGGACAAAAGAAAAAAATACGGAAGCATAAACATATGTCCAAGTGGATAAAGAGAAAATGACGGAAGGTAAATATGATGAAATGATAAAGTAAAGCGATAAAGCAAGAAATATAAAGAGCGGTAATATAAAGAGCGGTATAGTAAAGGTGCGGAAATTAAAGTTAGTTGTTAAGTGTTAAAGATAACCATCTTGAAACTTGTCAAGTATGTTATCAAAGTTAGTAGGAAGATCTATGGTGAGTGAATGATGTACTCGGATTTAAATTCAATGGGGTTTATCAGAAGCTTGATAAAATCATAGCGACTACACGATAAAAACCTCCACAAGTCTTAAATCAACCGCATACAATTCTCTTCCATATTTGATCTTTTTTATTCGGGACACGAAATATTGCGCTATGTTAAGCAGATCGCCAAGTGATTTATGTAGAAATCACCCTACAACGAGGCCGGTCAAAACTTTATGTGCTAATGCATGCGAGAAGAACGATATGTAGATCGCCTTCCGAAAGCAATACCGCACGAAAAGAAAATAGGTAACGATCTAGTCTTTACTAAGAATCCATAAGAATTCTCAAAGTATTAAGACTGTCATCGATCAAAAGAAAAAAAGGAGAAGGAGAAGATAAAATGCATAAAGATAATCAACTCACACTATCATTAATATCATTCATCTAATATTATGGATTTGGTTCTTTCAAACCTATCAACATCCTAGATCCAATGATATTAATGAAATGGAGGAAGAAGAATAAAATTCACAAAAGATAATCAACTCACACTATCATTAATATCATTCATCTAATATTATGGATTAGGTTCTTTCAAACCTATCAACATCCTAGATCCAATGATATTAATGAAATGGAGGAAGAAGAATAAAATTCACAAAAGATAATCAACTCACACTATCATTAATATCATTCATCTAATATTATGGATTAGGTCATTTCAAACCTATCAACATCCTAGATCCAATGATATTAATGAAGTGGAGGAAGTAGGAAGCCAAAACAAGCATAAAAAAGGCAAAAAAAACACATTCTGCCTTACTGGAAATCGATTTACCTCTGTAGGAAATCGATTTCCTGAGTGCAGAGTTCAGTTTTGGCGCAAAAAACAGAGTGGAAATCGATTTCCCTCTGTAGGAAATCGATTTCCTACGCACAGTTTTCAAAAAAACAACATTATGAACTTGGAAACTTGATTTAGACAAACATACAAACACCTTATGATCACATATCCATAGGAGCACGAATTTTCCATCAAATCACCATCAAATAGCACCAATATAGCATCAAAGATGCATTGAACACAAGCAACAAAGATCTACATCTTAGAATTGAGGAATTTACCAATTCTTGAATTAAAGTGTTGAAGTAGCTTCAAGAACAAGCACAAAGTGTAGATCCTTCAAGTATGGAGATGAACAATCAAAGAAAAGAGTGAAATGTAGGAGGCTTAGTTCAAAATTAGCAAGATTCAATGTGAACCTTACTAATCTTATGAAAATGAACTTTGGGTGAGGGTTTTGGAAAGGGTGAGAAATGAATTTGCAAGCAATTTTTTGGCTCTCCAAGCTTGAGAAATGAGAGAGTAGAGGGCTCTATTTATAGAATTGGAGGAAGAGTAGTGGCAAATTGGTCTTTTTGTGTTTGGTAATTAGCTTGTGTTTAATTGGTGATTAAAGTGGCAATTAAATGGTAAAAATGGTAAAATGAGGTTAAAGTGGGTTTAATGAATGAGTTAATTTTGATGAGGTGGAAAATTGATAAAATGATCAAATAAAAAGGTGCCAAAATGATGTCAAGCTTCCCTCCTTATATTTTTTTTGAATTTTGCGCACAGGAAATCGATTTCCCACAGGGGTAAATCGATTTCCATCTTCAAATTTTCAAAAAAACTGTTTTCTTGCACTGTTTTGATTTTTGCCCGATCTTTCACCTGTAAAATATAAACAAAAGAGACAAAACATATATTTTTGATTTTTTTTTGGTTAGTATAAACAAATAAAAAGGCTATAAATGCTCGATAATTCCCCTCAGAGATAATCACAGTATCAAAGATAAAGCTTCATAATGGTGCTCTTGATTGATGATTGAATGCAAATGATGTATGATCTTAGGGTCAAAAATTGGGGTATGACACACCCCTACAAACTCTCTTTCCACCTCACACAAATATATCCACTTCTCAACCACCTCCTCATGCACACTTTGAACCCATTCCTTCCACCTCTCAAAACAACCCCTCTGGATCTGGTCTTCCAGATTCTGCATCACATGAGCAATTGCTCCGTGACTGCAACTACACCCACAAGCCTCGTCCTGAAGCTGAGATGGTAGTGTTAGATTCTGAGAATGAAGCAGAATCATCTTTTCGGTTGAATAGAGAGCCTCAACCCTATTTTGTCCCTAACCCTGTTTCTCCCATAACCAAAATAAAATCCCGCCGAGAGTACCCTATTGGTGTAAATTTTGAAATGATAAAGAGGAATCTCAGAAGAGTCTTTGATACTCTCAAAATTGTTGAAAGTTCTGGCTTGAATGATGCTGCTATGCGAAAGTTCTGGAGAATCTTCCGAAGAAAAGCAGATGCTTGTTTTGAAGAACTTCAGGAAATTTGTGTAGAAACTACTCCACGCCCTTGTGGAATTCTGAGGAGTTATGAAGACTTCTGGTTTAGTCGTCTCGGAGGGAGATATATTCTTGAAGAGAAGTTGTTCACTGATGAACTTGAGGAAGCAAGAATTGTTGCAGCAATGGAAGCCAATCCTTGCAGGGATATTGTGGTTTGGAGACCTCATTATCTAGTTCTGACTGGAGATTTCAAGTTCTTGTTTGACTTGCTGAGGGCAAATCCTTCTGAGGAAGACTCAAGCTTGGTCATTCCAGAAGTTGCTGATCCTCCAGAAGTTGAGGGTCCTTCTGCTCCAAGGAATCTAGCTGCCATTCTTCAGGCTCTTGAGAATGGAGATTCTGAGGTGCCTGCTGCAGAGTATGGAGATGCTTCTATGGAAGAAGCAGATGCTGAAGATCATCCTGCTGACAGTATTCCTGTTGAGGAAAATCAAGGTGATGATCTGATCATGGAAGCTGCGGTTCAGAATGCTATCCCTCTGGACAGAAGTTGTGAAGCTTCTTTTGATGAACCTTCTCGTCTCGCAAGGACTCTGGAAGTTATTCAGAAGAACTAGGTTGAGCTATCTTCTCGCATGGATGAGCAACGCACGATCAATGCTGAATTCCGCACCTTCATGGAGAGGCAGACTGAGAGCAACAATGGGATTCATGACATGCTGGCCAAGATCATGTCTAAGCTAGGGTCATCTTAGTCTTTGAGTCTTAGATTGTTTTCTTTGTTTGTTGCATCTGTCTTCTATGCATCTTCAAATCTCTCTTGTACTTCTGACAATTTCTCCTTGCTATCAATGAAATTATCTTTTCCTCTCTCATATTGTTTGTTCTGTTTTTCATCTGAATCTTTTATGTTTTTGATGTTATGACAAAAAGGGGGAGAAAGATGTGATAAATGATCTGATTTACTCTATCAGTTACTGGGAGAAAGGCTCCACATTTCTAACAGAACTACTTGCAAAGTTCTATGTCTTTGAGTGTTTTGCAGGAATTGAAGATCCTCCTTAAAGCTCAACATAAGAAGCAGATACATGGGGAAAAGCAATTCTGTATAAAATCAAGCTCATGGAAATTGAAGCAAGCTGAGTGCTGTAAAGCTTCAAGATCAGAAGCAAGAAGGAAGAATGTTCTGATATTCTGATGATAGAATATGCTCTAACACATTCTTTTTCCTTATATGTTCTGATGCATGTCTTTTATATGCTCTGTAACATTACTTGTTTTTGCTCTGATACATATTATATGTTCTGATACATATTTTATGTTCTGATTCATTCATGCTGAATTTTGTCGTTTAGTATGTTCTGTAACATTTCAGGATGTAGAGATGCTCTGATGATGCTCTGGTACATTCAACAATGTTCTGATACAATCTAGCATGCAATGATTCAAGAAGAAATTCAAGCTCTGAAGCTGTCCAATGGAAGCAAGAATCAGAAGCTGAATGTTCTGAAGATCGAAGAAATTCAAGTTCTGAAGCTGTCCTATGGAAGCAAGAATCAGAAGCTGTGAATGTTCTGAAGATCTAAGCATATGTGATCGTCTCAACTGAAATGAAAAATACTCAGGGAAGTCCTTTATTTATAAAATTCTTCCAGTATTTATTTCAGGGGGAGATTATTTATCTCAGGGGGAGATTGTTAATCTCAGGGGGAGACATATTCACACATGTTTATATGCTTATGCTATAACTGTGTAACTGTCTTTAGCCGTCTGATATTCTGATCGCAAATTCATATCATTTATGTATGTTTTTGTCATCATCAAAAAGGGGGAGATTGTTAGAACAAGATTTGTTCTGATCAATATTCTTAGTTTTGATGATAACAAGCATATGAATTTTGTATGAGATAATGTGGTACTCTAATACTATGCAATTTCCACTTCAGGAATTATATAAAGAGTATGCACAAAATCAGCGCAAGAAGCACTGACTCAGAAGGTTCAGCATGCAACATCAGAACATGGTTTGGCAAGACATCAGAAGATGGTCAAGCAGAATCAGAACATGGGTCTATGGAAGCATCAGAAGAACTTAAGATCAGAAGCAGAAGCACTGAAGTTCTCATGGTATCACGCTCAGAAGCACTTCAAGGTCAGAAGACAAGAAGATGCTCTGCACCAAGCTGTTTGACTCTGATGATATTCAAACGTTGTTTACACAAACATCAGATCAGAAGCAAGTACTAGACTGGCAGGCTACTCTGACTGACAAAAGGAACGTTAGAAGCTATTAAAGGCAACGTCAGTAGACACAGCGAAAACAAGGCTCGAGGTAGTTGACAAAAGAGTGAACATTAAATGCAATGCTGTACGGAATACGCAAAGCATTAAATGCTCCCAACGGTCATCTTCTCAAGTGCCTATAAATATGAAGTTCTGATGAGAAGCAAGGTTAACAACTTACGTATTAAAAACTCTGAACCAACTTGCAGAAACGCTGTCAAATTCAAAAGCTATCAAACTTCATCATCAAACTCACTACATTGCTGTTGTAATATCTTAGTGAGATTTAAGCTTAAACTTAAGAGAAAATCACAGTTGTGATAATAGCTTTATAAGAAGCATTGTAACTCTTAAAAGAATTTGTTTACATTAAGTTGTAAGTTCTAGAGTGATCAGGTTGTTGATCACTATACTCTAGCAAGTCTTAGAAGTTGTCTAAGCAGATTGTTCCTAGAGTGATCAGGTTGTGATCAGTATACTCTAGAAGACTTAGCAGTTGGCTAAGTGGAAAACCATTGTAATCTCGTGTGATTAGTGGATTAAATCCTCTGGTGAGGTAAATCACTCCAAGGGGGTGGACTGGAGTAGTTTAGTTAACAACGAACCAGGATAAAAATCATTGTGCAAATTGTTTTTATCTTACAAGTTTTAAAGCTACACTTATTCAAACCCCCCCTTTCTAAGTGTTTTTCTATCCTTCACTTTCTTGCTCCAATTTTTTCTGCAGTGAACAAATAATTTCCTTGGCCCTTGATGAGAGTTCACCTTCGTACCAAACAAAGTGGCTACACCTTTTATGGCCTTGTACCTGCAAACAACACATATATAGAATCACAAATTCGTTCTGCTACATACATATGAGATAAAAATGTAAATTTTCAGTTATAGCAACCATGACATTACCTTGTACATCCCACACCCAAAAAAATGTCTGCCTGGGTTCGAATCAGTCCATGAGGTCATCAATGGAGCTTCAAGCCCGCACCTGCACTGGCTTCGAAACTGACATGAACGTGTAGCCCAGATACTACTCGCCTTCGTGCATTGAGACATCTCTGGAAAACGAAAACGAAAGAAGAAGAAAAGGGGAAGAAGGATGAAGAAGAAGACTTCGCCCTAGTTCATGTACGCTTGCGTTGAAGGATGAAGATGGGGACTTTGCCCTAATTCCTGTACTCTTGCATTGAGAAGGATGAAGAAGACAACCTAATATTTAAAGAGTCAATTTAATCCATAAAATAACATAAAGTGTTTTATTAAAATATTAAATATTAACTTAAGAATTAAAAATTGAATTTAAAATAAAAATAGTGATGTGGCAAGTGACTGGACCAAATATTAGTTGCCATGTCATTAAAATTGCACTTAAGTGATGAGGGACCTTTAAATATTCACCAAAATTGAAAATGGGGACCTAAAACTTGACTTTTTTAATTTGGGGACTAAAAAGTTAAAAACATCAAAGTAGGGGGACTAAAAGTGCACTTAAGCCTATGTATTTTCTATTGAATACAATTTACTTTAATTAGGTTTCAGACTTTAAAAGCAATTAATGAAAGATTTTTAAAAAAAATTATGTCAAAAAATTCTCACATCAACAGTGAAAATTAAACTCATGATAAATATTTACGTAAACTAGTTTATTTTAATGACGTGGAATAGTAAAATAATTATTAAAAGTACCAATAAACACGAGGGAAAATTTTGTAAAATTTAACTTCTCTTTCATGAAGTAAAAAAAAAAAATAGAATAACTTAATTCTATATTTTTATACATTTTATTGTTGATGAATGAAAATATGGAGAAAATAAAGTGTAAAAAGATAAATAAAAAATATATATTATATGTTATGTTTTAACTTAAAAAATTAAAAGTAGATGTTTAATAATTTGTAGAGATTAAAAAGTGTAATTTTTTTCAAAAACTTAAAATGAAACATAATAATAATTTTGTAAAATAAAAAAATATTTAATTATTTTGTTTTCCAATAAAATTATATATGACCTAATATATTAAAATAAAAAGTAACTTAGATAAACAACAATTCTAATGAAACGAATCGTTTGAATTTTAGATCGAAGACGCGCTTCCTGTCCCGACGGCGTCGCATCGTTCCTCCGCCGCCGTGAATTGAAGGTTTCTCAGTCACCGGCGCACGTGCCTTTTCTAATTGCACCTCCTCAATTCAACTCTGTAAGTCGTAACTTTTTCTTCAATTTTCTCATCTTTCTTCAATAACATGTTTCAGTGAATAACATGGTTTCATAATTTACCTAAAAATCATATCTTTTTGTTCAATTGGTTCTCTTGTCCTTATAAAACACATAAAAAAGCACACATTTTTCGTAATTAGTACTTTTTTTATGTTTTTCTATTAATCACGGACACCAGAAACACGACCGTGAAGCAGACACGTTTTTTTCAGAGGTGTCGGTGTTGCAGAGATGTTTTTTTATAATCTTGTGATGAATTTTTTTATACTATGTTGTTTGGTGATTTAACTTTGGTTTCAATTTGTTTATCTCTAGAGTTTGAGCATACAGAAACAGTGGTTGGAATTTGGTAGTGTTTGGTAGTATTTGGTTGGTTAGAATTTAGAAGATGAAGCGAAAACGCGGACATAAGAAAGGAAAATCGAAGAGTAGTACCAACCCTGTTGCTCTTAGAATTGAAGAAGATCAAAATAATTCAGAAGCTTCTGGTTTTGATGTTGGTAATGATAATAAAGAAGATAACTCTGGTATGGAAGTTGACACGCCGTCTTCCACTGGCACCGATCAACGTAGCAATCTTGCTAACGTGAATCCCGATGGTTTTGGCAGCGTTAAGGATGCTGCAAAGTCGATTGGACGTGTTAAGGTGAAGCTTAGGACGCCGAAAATGTTGGACTCTCAACCGAATTCGTCTGATGCACCTTCGCAAAGTGATACTGATAGGAGTAGTCAGCAACATGGGCTGGAGAGACATAGTGTGAATGTTGATAGAATTGAAGATAGTGTGAGTTCGTTGCCTCATATTAAGTTTGGTGCTTCGTCAAAGAAAGCCGGTAGTATAAAGATTAAGTCTTCGAAGGGTTTGGGATTAAATTCTGACCAGACAAGCAAGCCTTTGCCAATTTCCTCGGAAACTGCTGTTTACATAAGAGAAAGGAAAGCACCGCCACTTAATCCCAGATATCATAAGCAGGAATTGGATACCTCCTTAATGGTGTGTTGGAACTTTAGTATTGGTTTCCTTTAGCTTTTTTTTTCCGGTCCGAGCATTAAATTATTCATTATAATGGAATCCGTATCGAGTAATTTTCTTTTGGGTTTGTTTTTTGTTTTATTGTACAGATTATAAGGAAGGTAATGAAAATGGATGCTGCTGAACCCTTCAATGTTCCTGTTAACCCGGAAGCTCTGGGAATTCCTGTAAGTATAAATATTTTCAAGTGACTTTCGAAGTTTATTTTCTAGTTAATATGGATCACATTCTCTAATTTTAGTTCCATTTAATGTAAAATATTATGTTTTCTTGTGTCTAATATCATAACTCGTACGCTATCTGGAACCAGGACTATTTCGATATCATCGATACGCCAATGGATTTTGGAACTATATGCAGCAACCTTGAAAAGAATGGCAAGTATATGAATTCGGAGGATGTTTATAATGATGTAAAATACATTTGGGAGAACTGCTATAAGTATAACAATAAGGGTGACTATATCGTGGATCTTATGAGGCGAGTAAAGAAGAATTTTATGAAGTACTGGACTGCTGCTGGGTTATACACTGAACAGCCAAAAGGGACCAAAGGTGAGACTTTTGCATGATCTTTTGAAAAACAGATTATTTCTATTTCATTTCTGATATCATTGTGGTAATTCATTTTTCTCTTTGCATATGGCGCTACGGCAGAAGATATTGCACTTTCTGGTGATGGAAAAGTAGGGAAGGGTGGCCAGTTGAAGCATAAGAAAAAAAAGGGTCATGGGTGTGTGTTCCAACATTTCAACTTAACCTTATTTATTGTATGATGTTGTCATTCCTAAAGTAATCTTTCTTATAGTGGAAATGATTGAGAGTTATAAGGTTTTAAAAACGGTCTGCGGCCACAACAAAACGTTATCGGCAGATGCCGTTATTCATCGTTTTTATGTTAAAGAACAATTTGTGGTTGGTTCACACCGCGAAGACTGCAATTAGGGTCGCAACACCCGTACCGACCAAAATCGCAAAAGCCTTTACGCGACCGCAACCGTTATTTAAAACCTTGATATAATGTAAACTAAATGAAATCTGATGTTGATACTGTGTTTGTTTGTATTAGTATTATGATCAAGTTAACAATACAAGTTCACTAAAAGATTGAAGGTAAATAAATATACTTGTTACCATAAACTTGATATATGCCTGATATCTATTTTTCTTATAACTTAATTATAAATCTTATTTAAGATAAAGGCAAAGAGAAGCCTTTGACTTTAGGGAATTGCATTTCGTTATGCATAAGTTCTTCAAAATGCATCTTTTAGTTCTTTTGTAAACTTGGTTGGTTCTTACATAAATATTAATGTCCTCAATGATGAGTTTAATGACAAAGGATGCTTTTCCTTATTTGAAATGTTTATATGCTTGTTTTTTCTTATTTGCAAAAGATACAATAAACATGATAATGTTTATATGCTTGTTTTTTCTTATTTGCAGAAGACACCATAAACATGATTGTTTATGTGCAATTTGTGTGCTAAAGCGCCGTAGGAAGGAACGGGAGGAGAATGACCGAATTGCAAAAGGAAATTTTGGGCCCGGTGGTGATAAGCGTGTTAGAGACTTCAAACAAGAGGTATTTTTATTGTTCGTGTTAGAGCAATATAGAAATTGAAATATCTGCTCTTGTTTATTACCATGAAATTCATAAGTAGACATATGGCTCAAATAATTATGTACTTTCTCTTGGTTCAAAGGAATCGATGCTTGGAGATAGTCCTGGCGGGGAGGATTCATCTTCAAACACAGATGAATCGGCGGGTACTGATGGAGATGCTGACGAAAACAAAGGAGACGTGACAAAGATGGAGACTAGCGAGAAGCAACGCAGCCCTTTTGAGGGAAGGCATGAGGTCAATGAAGTTAACGACGATGAAGATGATGATGGGATGGAGGAAGATGACCGTGGCCCAGAGAATGCGGAAGAGGAGGAAGATGAAGAGGGAGATGAGGAAGAGATTGAAATGGACAGTGAGAAGAGACAGATAGATGGAACCTTGGCAGAGAAATCGGAACTTGGAGACACAACTGGTCTTCATGATGAATATAAAACGCAACTAGAAGGACAAGCTGCAGCGTTCCAACAACACAAGAAGCACAAGGTATGCCAAACACAATTTGATTTAGCCTCAAGGAAATTATACTTTTCAGAATGCAATTGCATTAAGTTTCTGTTATGACTATTGGCATATTTTCGGTTGCAATATGTATTTAATGGTTGAATGTGTTTGTAGGAACCGCAAAATAGACATCAAAAAGCTAAGCTACTTGAGAGCTTTTATTCTGAAAATCCCATGCTTTCAAGTTTGTGTGGAACTCTCTTCCCCGAAAACAGCCAATCTGTGTGGAGTGGCCCGCACTCGCTAATATGTCAAAGAAATTCGGCTCGCAATAGTTCAATCCACGCGGCTATTAGGTCGTTCATGAAGTAGTTCCAATAAGTCTAGATTTTTAATGTTGTAGATTTTTCTTGACAGATTTTAGCGCATTCGTTGCTAAATGTACAATAGTCATAATAATACTTAGAGCAATGGTAGATTTTGTAGATTTGCTTTGTTTTTTATATTTTATCTTCAAATTTGAAGTAAATGTCACCAGAGGTGGGGTTTGAATTGTGATTTTATTTGTTGAGTTTTTGCATGTAATAAAACCAAATCTCTAAAGTTTGTGAGATTTTTTTTAAGTGCTTAGAAATTCTTTCTTTGATCTCCATTTATACAACTATGTATTTATTTATTTCTAACTTCTTTAAATTTGATTTTGATTAGCTTCGGTAAACTTACACTATCACTCAAAAAAATTGTTTGTATTTACTTTTAAGAAGATTGATCCTTGAATCTAAATAAGTTTGTACAAATAAATTTGCGATTGTAACAAGTAATTGTAAAAACTATCATTAAAGAAACTTTCATGCAACAAGAATATTAAAGAAACTTTTATTCTAACAAGTAATTGTAAAAACTATCATTTATTCTTTATTTTAATACTTAAAAAGCAAGACAATATTCTTGCTCCTGGTGTGAGGATCACAAATGTCTTCTTAAAAGTTGTGACATTAAAACAGGAGTCTCATGTTTTATGCTTGAAAATTTCTTTATCAACCCCCATGTCTTCTTGGTCACCTCTGGTGAAAAACCCAAATTATCCCTAACTTCGGAAATGCATTTTCGAAATGCAAGAAAAAGGTGTTTTCCGAGATGCATCTCCGAAAGCGCCTTTTTTTTTGAAAAAATTGTCTTATTTCGGAAGTTCATTTCCGAAAACAGCATTTCGGAAGTTCATTTCCGAAATACTGCGCGTTTTGCAGATTAAGCAAAACAGCCCCCTCCCCCTAATCATTTACCCTAATCTTCTTCCAAACTCAACCCCAAGAGATTTTTGTGCAAACCAGTTCCAAGCTACCTCAAAGGCTCCATCTACTTGCTCTATTACATTCAAAAGTCCTCCAATCTATTCAATCGGTAAGCATTTTGATTTTAAGATCTATGATTAAAATGTATATTAGGGTGTTTACAAATAGCAAAAAATGTATTAGGTTAGGTTTATACTGATATTTAGGATGTTTAGAATGTGTAGACATAGGTTTGATGTTTGGTTTAGGGGTCTGCCATGGAAGTTGCAGAAAACTTCCTCGCAGGGGTGTTTCGGAAGTTCATTTCCGAAAACACCTCCATCCCAGTTTCGGAAATGAACTTCCGAATTGTATCAGAAGTTCAATTTTTTTAGTTTTTTTCTTTTGTCTCGCATATTAATCGATTTCAATTGTTTACAGGAACATGTCAGGCAACCAACCAGCACGCATCAGACAGGGTAGGGAGACTCAGACTGCGTCGGCTAGACGCGAGCGGGCGGCGGCGCAGCTGGCGTCGACACAGGGACGGGGGCAGGGCCGGGGACGACGTGTGCGAGTTCCCGTGGGCGAGGGAGAGGGTACATCTGCTTCAGGATCTAGGAGACGGTTGGCTCGGGTATCTTCTTCCCGCCAGCGAGAGGAGGAGGAGGAGGAGGAGGATGAGGAGGAGGTGGCGGCAGTGCCCTACCACGAGCCGGAGGGGGCACCGGATGTTGACCCTCCAGCCGGGGAGGAGGATGAGCAGGAGGACAGCTATCCGGGAGGGCCCTTTGACACTTCCGTGCTGATTCACTACCACGATCACGTCGCTCGGCGTATCTGGGAGGGAGAGGTATTTTTTATAAATTAACCGTTTATTTGTCACCATTTTTTATAATTTAACCGTTTATTTGTCGCTTATTTAATATATGTCGCTTATTTGTTTTTTTTGTAACAGGAGAGAGCCGTTGAAAATGGTGAACCACGCCCGGAAGATTTTCAGTCTGTTTAAACCAGCAGCTGAGTGGTTTAACGACCATGTGCGAGGTTCAGGACTTAGCGGGCTCTGCATGACGGGGTACACCACCATCAGCACCGGCATGCAGGGGGCATTTGTGGAGCGCTGGCACAAGGAGACGTCCTCTTTCCACTTGCCGGTTGGGGAGATGACGATCACCTTGCATGACGTGCAGTGTCTTCTCCACCTGCTCATTAGGGGGTCGGTGTTGCACCACTCCCGGATCCAGAGGGTCGAGGCCATTGAGTGGATGACGCTCTATTTGGGCATGGAGCACGAGGTTGCTCACTTTGAGTGCGTCACGACATCTGATCCTCATATCCGGTTCACCACACTGAGCGCTTATTTTGAGCACCACCTGAACGCGGCGGCCGATGCCGAGCAGGAGGGTGACGAGCTATTCACACAATATCACCGCGGCTGCGCTCTCCGGTGCTGGTACATGCATGTGGTAGGCGCTGCATGCTTTGTAGACAAGAGTGCAAGGTACGTCGACGTGACCTACCTCCGCTACTTCATGGACCTGGATACCGTTCACCAGTGGAACTGGGGGGCAGCTACTCTGGCATACCTCTACCAGAAGCTGAATGAGGCCTCCAACTGGAGGACGAGGTAGTTGGTCGGATCCTGCACACTACTTACGGTACGTTTTATTTTAATACATTATCGTATTTATTTATTTATTTATGTTTCGTATTTATTTTTAATACATTATCGTGTTTCTGTTTCAGAGCTGGATCATCTCCTACTTCTCCCGCATCCACGGCTTTCACATCGATCCTGCGTACGTGGACGCCATGCCCAGGGCCGCCAGATACGTTCTCCAGAGGGGGAACGATGCGATGGGATCATACCGTGGATACCTGGACCGCACGATGCACGACGACGTCACCTGGAGGCCGTTCAGCGACTACGCTCAGATTGTCCCCTTTGACGGCATTGCTCTATATTCAGGCTGGCTGGCATGCGGGACTACCATCATGGTCCGGTATCTCCCTGAGCGGTGCATGCGTCAGTTCGGATTCGTGCAGCGGATACCCAGGTCACCCTTTGAGGCTGCTCCCGACATAGTGACCCGAGTGCAGCTCACTGCCATATGGGAGGACTGGCATCATCATGTGGTACCGCAGGAGTACCGTCTCACTCGGGTCACACAGGACTGGCACAGTGAGGAGGGATACGTCACATGGTTCTACCGGGTGTCACATCCTCTGCTGAGACCCGACGTTCCCGGCGCTCCTAGGCCAGCACACGAGGAGATCCTGGAGAACCAGCAGGCCGAGGATGATCACGCCATTGATCTCATGCCGATCTGCCAGCGGATAGAGATGCTTGGGCGGGACGCGTTGGATCGAGGTGTCGTTCAGCAGGGCGGTCCAGAGGCTGTGGCCGTGATGGAGATGATCGTCACTGATGCGGGCCGTGCGGCGGCATACAGGCGGCAGAGGAGGTCCCAGGGAGAGAGGGTTAGGCACACCCAGTAGTGGTCGGGTTTATTTATTTTTTGTTTTCGGATTGTATCTTTAGCACATTATTATTATTATTATTATTTGGATTCAGATCGGTTGTATATATTACTTTTTTTTTATCATATTAGTATTTTCACCTTTATATGTCGTTTATTTTATTTCCCGGTTTCTTTTAATTAAAAATACGAAACTGTTAAGAAAAACATAAAAAAAAATCTCTGTTTCTGCATAATTCGGAAGTGCATTTCCGAAACCCCTCAAAATCTGAACAAAGGTGTTTTCGGAAGTTCATCTCCGAACACACCCCCCATGAAGTGTTTTCGGAAGTTCATCTCCGAAGACACCCCCCTTGAGGTGTTTTCGGAGATGCACTTCCGAATTGTGGAAATGTTTTTAAAAAAATCAAAGCTTCGGAAGTTCATTTCCGAAGCAGGAGTAATTTGGGTTTTTCGCTGGGGGTGACCCCATAGGAAGGTGGCTAAAGAAATTTTCTTATGCTTTTATATTGTTTGGTCCCTAAATAGTTTATCGCCCCACATACAAAAATAGTAGTAACTTCTTTTTATTCTACTTTAACATTAAATAATTGTAAAATAATTTCTTAACTGAATTTTGTATTACTTGGCCTCTAGGCAATTGCTCGTACTTAGATGTTCATCCTCAATCTTAAAAAGATATCTTTTAACTAGAGAATTGTATTATTTCTTTGTCGCACATGATACCCAACTGTTCTTTTTAAATATGATTTTTTTTTCAATCATATGATCTGTTTTTTAAATGTGATGAAAAATAAGAAATGTAGGAATTATTTGAGTTTAACAACTAGGACGATACTTGTTTAGAACTGACTTGGACTATTTATCGTGCAAGTAAACTCAGTTTTACCACTCCATGCAGTCCTGTAACCGTGTACTTAATCCTAATAGCCTGCACCAAATTTGGTTGTTGAAGTTTTAATGTTTCAATAAAATCGACCAAGTATCTAGCTTGATGATTTATGTTTAACCCTCAACTAGAAAATATGGAACACAACAAATTACAATACTTTATTTGGAATTTAACTTTAGTAAAGACTCAAATCAAAGACTCATATCTCAATCACTCATAATTTGTTAACATAAAGAGTTAGAAAGATACAACTTACAAGGGTACAAATAAATAAATAACCACTTTAGTCCACTACCATTTCCTAGAGATTCAAAATGTTAAGAGCAAAAGGAAGAACCTATCTCAAAATTAATCTATTAGGTTGATGAATCTCCTAGAATTACAAGTCCCTTTCAATGAACTCCTAGAATTACCAGTTGTTATGATCAAATTAATTTCTAGGTTTAAGGCTAGGTACCTCCAAGAAGAGATAGAAAAATATGTATTCATTCAATGCTTTTAAATTTCATGTTACAGTATTTATATTATTTATTCTCTCAAAAACAGTCATTCCTACAATTTGGCATTTTTGTTATCAACTATATTATAATATTAGTTATAAATACCCATGCCTAAAATACTTGCTGTCTAGATTTTTTTTATCTCATCTCTTCTTGGAGCTACTAGGCCTCAAATCAGGATCATAACACCCAATGTCTACTAACTAGGTAGATCGTATTTCACCTCTGCCAAGTAGAGACCACATGCCGGGGCCATTGGACTTGCGGCTTTAATAGTCTTTGCATTCAGAATTCTTTCAACTGAAATGGTACACCAAGTGAAATCATTTTTAGCCGAAAACATAGTATAGATATTGTCAAGTATCTATGAATATATATTATCACATACGAAAAGAGAAAACCGAGATGAGTACCTACCATCTGGAACTGTTAAGTTTCCAGTGCCAACTGCTTTGAGAACCCCAACAAGTAGTCTAACCTGAAATGAATGACCATAATTATTCAGATCAAAACAGTTTGTCCATGCAGGATTAAATCACAAAGCATAACATACAACCTAGAAGCCTCATTCGAAAGGAAGATACCAACCTGATGGTATAGAAAAGCACGTGCGCGTGCAGTTACTACCAAACAACGATGATACCTTCTTTTACCAAATCCCACATCTTCATTTGATGTCCTTACTTCATCAATTCTTGCACTAGAGCCAAGAGGAATGGTGGATTCAGATTTGCTGTGAAAGCCATGAAGATCATCAGCAACTTTAATTTGTCGTTCTCTATCCATTACAGATGGAAAATATGGACTTGGTATAACTTCAATGACACTGAGTTCATCTAAAGTTCTAATTGGTGATTTTGCCTGTAAAGGGGTAATTTTGCATCATATTTTCTGGTTTATATAAAATAAATTTTGCATGATATGATATAGAACTTAAAACAAGACCTCTAATTTTGAAAAGAAAAGATAAATAGACACAGTAATAAGCTCTTCAGAAAGAATATACAAGGAATATTAAACTGAAATTAATCCTTCAAGTAATGGCATAATAACAACTTATAAGTGATAATCATGAAATTGATCCTTCAGAGGAATACAGCAGAGGGTCGATGGGTACTAGGAAGTTTATCATTATAAATTATTATTGGTTACAAGTTACAACATCGGAGAAAAGAAACCTCACCTGACAACCAGCTGCCCTGAAAGAACTAAAATCATGATGTCCAACTAGAACTCTGCATGCTTCCTGCATGGATATCATTTATCACTCGCATCTCATATGATAGTTCTGAAAGCATAATAATCTACTAAATATAGGAAACTGTTAACTAACTTGCATTGCTGGAAGATTAAGCTCCTCCTCTACATGCCATGCTCGATCTTTCTCCAAGGTTGACAAAGGCTCTGGCCCAGACAACAGGCGATAGAAGTATCTGAATGGAAGTTCCAAGCAATTCTCAAAACATGATCACAAGATAATAAAAAATAAAGAAAGAAAGAAGAATAAAAAGAACTATTGGCCAGTGCATGATAAAATATACATATACATCATTAGACAGTCTAAGATCAATCTTGTCGTGATATTCTTAATCATCCCTATCATATACAATCAGTGTTGTCAATGGCGGACGGCGGTCCATGGTGGAGAGCCAAAATCCTACCATACCTGCCGCTGTGTGGTGCTGTTATAGCGGATTATGACAGAAAAATCCGCAATATCAGCCAATATTTACCATTGCGGCGGGCCCAAAAACCGCAATATCAGCCAATATTTACCATTGCGGCGGGCCCAAAAACCGCCATGTATATCCGCCATAGCGGCCCTATTTGATAACACAGTATACAATAGAGAATTTTTATATATCAAGCAACTCATCCATCCATAATACAACAAATGTCAATTGCAAATAATAATAGTTTCATAAAATAGAACTTCACGAAAGCCAATGATGCTACATAATATTGTAAGTGCATTTGTAACAAAGATAACCAATGCACATGTAACTTACGTGCGCTCTTGTGCGCTATATCTGGCATGCAAATCTGATGGAATACATCGAACATCAATGACCATTAAGTCACCATTTTGCTTCTGAAATAAATCAAATTGCCAAAAAGAAAACTGTCAGGAGCTTTTAAGCACACACACTTTACTCGAATGGTATCAGCTGATAAATTATGGAGAAAGTTGATCCATGTAGTCGACCCCACTTTGTGGGATAAGGCTTGGTTGTTTGTTTGTTTGGTTTGGTATCAGCTGATAAATGAAACTTCAGGAACAATTGAGGTTTTTAAAAATGTGGCTCCAACTTTATATTCGAGCCAAACATGTAGTTGATAACAAACATTGGAACAGAGTCACAGACTTGAGCCAAACATGTAGTTGATAACAAACATTGGAACACAGACTTGAATAAGAATATATTCAATAATTCATTTATCTTCTCGAAATATACATTTTAATTGAAAATGAAGTTTGTTCTAGTATAAAAGTTAAGAATCCAGACTAAGGGAAAGCTATTATAAACAACACATCTATTCTTCAAAAACATGATTGATTTCCCATTCAGTTATTATTTGGCATTTACATTGCCTCAGATGAAAACTAAACATGATTTTGATTATGACAACAGCATTTTACCAAAGATAGAAGAAGCACCAATTTCAAAAGATATAGAATAGAATTTACCAATCATAGAAGAACACACCTGTAAGAAATGGTTCACAGCCCTTCTAACCACAGCAGGTTCATGAGGTTGTAACTGTATTTTAACAAAAAAAGAAGTTAGTGAAAAATGATGCAAAAGGGACAGAGAAAAAACAGATAATTCAATCAACAATTAGAAAAGAACAGAGACCCGCATCATCCACCATAATACACATCTGAGAAAAATGCAAAACTGACAGCTTAGCAAGAAGTGGGAAAGTATAAAGTAAGCATCAATTCAAAAGAGCTATCAGCATCAAGATTAATAAACTAAGTATGCCTATATCAAACCAAGACAAGATGTCTCCTTTGTTTGCGCACGCAGATTACTAAATTGATTCTTTAAGAAGCTACAATAGCTTTATTTACAACTTTAAACTAAACTCATTTGACAGAGGGCACTTTCCGCCGACACGTCAATCAGAAGGCGTATCCCCGCACCGGACATGTATTGTACACCGACACGCATATGACACGTATTAGACACTTTTTTGAAGTGTCCAACGGAAAAAAATAATTAAAATGTAACGGACACGGATACAACACACTCTTTCAAATAATGGACACATCAACCTCTCAAATTCTCATAATTTTAAAAAATAAAAATGTTTTTTACCTTTCATATTCCATTTCCCCCACTATAAAAACAACTCGTATTCCTTATTTTTTCATCTTCTCTGTTTGTTTTCATCTTCTTTGATTGTTTTTATCTTTACCGCATGCCGCTTCGCCACCATCCGTATTTCACTCTTTTTCTCCAGATACTCATTCTTTTTTCTTTCTTAATTGATAGTACTCAATTTAAGTCTCTTTTTTTGTTGATTGAGAGTACTAGATTTAATTATACATAAATTTTGGTTTTCATTTTAGACTCTTTATAAATTGTACTCATAAATTGCATTATTTTATTAATATATAAAATATATATAGCCGTGTCCGTGTCCGTGTCCGTGTCCTATGTTTTTTACATTAGCAGTGTCCTCGTGTCCGTATCCGTGTAGTGTCCCGTATCTGTGTCCGAGTCCGGACTTCATAGGATCACACCAACGTAGATTGGGCAACAATTCATCAAAGGAAGTTGCACACAAATCATAAATTCATCAAAATTGTTCACCACAAGCGAAACACATACAATCAACTATGTTGAAGTTTATCATGTTGAACATTAGTGAAAGAGAAAGTTGAATTATAAGTGAGATACCAACCACTTCACCGGGCTTCCTTTTGCTGATTCGCTCGATATCTACATGACAAACATTCGACAAAGCATGCACTCCAGCATCCTGAAACAATCGATAATTTCTCAAATCTCATATTATGTTATATACTAATACAAATTCTAATACATTATCATCAGCATGATACTCACAGTTCGACTCGAACAAATAACCGAAACTCGTTGTCCAACAAATTTACAAAAAGCTTCCTACAAATGCAAAACATTCAAGAATCAATCAATCACAAAAAAAGTACAACATTACATTACATAATGAAAATGGAAACGTGGTGTTAGTTACATTGTTACCTCAAGAACACCAACGACAGTACGGTCAGTGAGCTGTTTCTGAGAACCACAGAAGCGAGTGCCGATGTACTCAATCGCCACCAGGTAGCGTTGAATCTTATGGTGTTGGTTCATCTCTTGCTTTTGGTCTTCGGTCACTGTCTTTGCTGCTTCTTCTTCTTCTTCACCGTCGTCGATGGGATTGGGATACTCGATTTTTGAAATCTTTGACGGCCTATTGTCACTGCATTCTTCGAATTCAACTGTGTGCTTAGAGTTTTGTGACATTGAATCGGTTCCAACTTCAATGGTGCACTGTCACTCACACAGAGGTTAGGGTTTAGGGTTTCAGATTTTCCATGGCTAAATGCAATAAAGAATGATTAAGAAAAAACCAAATTAAAATAAAATTGATTGTTTTCGGTTTTAAAACCGAACCGAACAAATGAAAAGCGATATAATTTGGTTTGATTCTCGATCTTAGTTTTAGTTTATAGAAATCAAACCGATGAATCGAACCAAAGAATATCATTTCTCTTTAAATTTGTTGTTCTACTCATCATTAAGTCCAAGTTTTGTATTGGTCCAACTATTCTCTATTTTTCTTACACTTTTTTATTTTAGCAAAACACACCTCTAAAACCAAACTTTAGAACATAAAAAGTAGAAATCATAAGTCACAAAAACTTGTTTAATCATAAGTCACAAAAACTTGTTTTCATTAAACTGTTGCTCTTGATGTCAGTTGTCAGTTGCTCTTCCTACCGCATTCTAATATGTTATGGTCTCTTTTTTTGTATTTAAATTCTTCTTCAACAAAATTTCTTTTAGTCTAGATACAAAATAATTTTAATGTGTATTTGAGGTGTGAAACATGTTAATTGATGTGAATTTTGTTGAGTATTTGTTAAACTTTTAAATCTCTTTTCAACCTTTTGATGTCAAGTGTCAACTTATATATTTAATAGTGAACTTATTTCATAATGCAATAGAAATCATGTCACTTTTCTTATGAAATAAGAGTATCTTGTAATTTGTTTGAAAAAATAGAGCATAAAATAAATTAAAAATATATATTATTTCAAAAAATAATAGCATAAATTTCATCGAAAACCGTGATAGTAGAGAATATAATGTTTGAAAAAAACACTATAAACCGATCGACCAAACCAAGGTTTGGTTCGGTTTAATTTTTGAAAAAGGTTAAAAATCAAACCAAGCCGATGGAGATATCAATGTTAAATGGTTATTAACCGATTTAGTTGTTAATGGTTGGTTATTCATCTATATAATTCATATATAATTAAATGATTATTAACGGGTTAAGCTATTTTTGGATTCGGTTATAATTTTGTTATTATCCAAAATCTAAAATTAATCTAAATATTTAAATTTAATTATAAATTTTTTAATTTTCAAAATAAAAAATATTTTTAAAATTGGAATTATAAAAAACGGTTATATAATCATGACGAGTTTTATAATAAGTTTTGGTTAAAATATAGTTATGGTTTATAAATTCAAACTATTTAAACGATTTGAAAATAATTATGATTTGGTTTCTAAAAATAACCAATTATGCACACTCCAAAAAATTATAGTCATTCAATTGTTCTTAAGCATAAAAATTAAATATCAAACATTAATAAAGATTTTTGTATTTCTCTAAATTCTAGTATAGTTTATGTATTTGTACTTCTATTTTGGGTTTAAAGTAATATATTGTCGTCTTAGGTTTTGAGTTCTATTTAGTTGTTTGTGTAGTTTTTACCACTTTCTTCTCTTTCTAATTTAGATTTTGTTTTAAATATGGTTAGATGTAAAAAAGATGTGAGTGGGAAGTAATATTGTGCTAAGTTGTCAAAGGAGATTTTTGGCAACAGAAGAAACTAGTTGACATTCACAATGTTAGTAGAGATTATAATGTGAATATGATGACTACAAAGTGGTTGAGTAAGAGAATTCGTAATTTTTTAAAGGATAATCCTAAAATGAATATTAAAAATATTAAGAAAAAAAGCTTTAAAATTTTTTGGAATGTAGGGGTAAACAAGACAAATGCAATTAGGACAAGATGTGCAGTTAAAGACATCTTAGAACTGTATACTAAATTTATGAATATTGTTATGAAATTCTAAGAGCATCTCCAATGGTGAACCCATTTTTGGGTTCCTTGTGGGACCTATTAAGCCACGTCAGCTTGAAGCAACTCAACTAATTTTTCGCTCCAATGGTGCAACTCTTAAGAACCCATATTGGGTCCCACGATTTTACTTTACTTATTAATATTTTATTCATATTAAATTTTATAGCAATTAAAATAATAATTTTAATTATTTAAATTAAAAATGATATAAAATAAATAAAATTCAAATTAAACTTATAATTTAAAATGATAATTAATATTAATCTCAAATACATGACATATAATTAAAAATAATAAAAATAAATAACATCACATAATAAATTAAACTTAAATTTCATCATCTACATGTCCAAAACGTTCCCAAATATACTCGACTAAATCTCCTTGAAGTTGACGATGAACTTGTTTTTCTCGAATACTTGCTCTTCTTTGTAGTCTTGTTGCAAGATTCGGATGAGGACCGCTAAATGTTTCGGTTATTGAGTTGTTGTCATCCACATTATCATAAGAGTAATCAAAATTACCTCCATATGTATGTCGTTCGTCTTCAACAATCATGTTGTGTAATATTATGCATGCATATATGGTATGCTTGAGGGTGTCCATGTGCCAGGCACGTGCTGGGCCACGTATAATTGCAAATCGAGATTGAAGCACTCCAAATGCTCGCTCCACATCTTTTCTAGCTGATTCTTGATGTTGAGCAAATAACTTTTTCTTTTCTCCATGTGGCATTGAAATGGTCTTGACAAATGTAGCCCACTCGGGATATATACCATCTGCTAAATAATACCCCATGTTATATGGTGTCCCATTGATTGTATATTGCACATTCGGAGCATGTCCTTCCAAAATATCGTTAAACACGTTGGATTGGTTTAGCACATTAATGTCATTGTTTGAACCTGCAATACCAAAAAAAGCATGCCAAATCCATAAGTCTTGTGATGCCACTGCTTCAAGCATGATTGTGGGCTTACCATGATCACCTCGACGAAACTGTCCTTTCCATGCAACAGGACAATTTTTCCATTCCCAATGCATACAATCAATGGAACCCAACATACCTGGAAAGCCACGTGACTCTCCCATTTGTAAAAGATGTTCAACATCAATGTTGTTAGGCTTTCTCAAATACTCAGCCCCAAATACAACATTCACGCCCTGAACGAATCTTTGTAAGCACTCAATTGAAGTGCTTTCACCGATTCGAACATATTCGTCTACAATGTCAGCAGCAGACCCATACGCCAACATACGAATAGCAGATGTACATTTCTGCAATGGTGAAAGACCCATTTTACCAGTTGCATCAACCCTCATTTGGAAATATTCATCATGATTTCCAAGGGGGCATCTACAATTCGAAGAAATACATGCCTATGCATTCTGAACCTTCTTCGGAATTGAACATTTGTGTATACTGGATTTTCTGAGAAGTAGTCATTGAACAATCGATTATGCCCTTCTTCACGACCTCGATCTATCGTTGTTCTTCTCTTTGGCCTAGAAGAACTTCCAGATTGAAGTTCATTTTGAACCTCTTGTTCTTCATCACTGTCGTCCATAAATTCTTCTTCAACCAACTCCCAAAATTCTTGATCGTAATTATCTGAATCGTCTGAATCCATTTTAGTAAATAATGAGAGAAGAATAAGATGAGAATGAGAAAACAATGACATAAGTGGTAGTATATATAATGGTTTGAATAACGGCTAGTTTGGATAACGGTTAGTTTGAATAACGGCTAGTTTGAATAACGGCTAGTTTGAATAACGGCTAGTTTGAATAACGGCTAGTTTGAATGACATAATATTTATTATAATTTAAAGTGGTACTAATGACCATGTTACATGGGTGTTGATAAATTAAAGTGGTACTAATGACCATATTACATAGGTGTTGATAAATTAAAGTGGTACTAATGACCATGTTACATAGGTGTTGATAAATTAAAGTGGTACTAATGACCATGTTACATAGGTGTTGATAAATTAAAGTGGTACTAATGACCGTTTTACATAAGTGATACTAACTATATTCCATTTTTTTTTCATCTTATTACAATATTTTTCATGAATATCTCGTTGACTATCGCTCATAGTAGAAGTGTCTTTCATCATTAGTTGCACTACCTTTAATTCTATCTCGTCCTCCTTACTTTGCGCTAGTCTTTCCATTGACACTAATCTTTTATTCCTTGCATCTTGCGTTGCATTTGGAATTTCCTTTGCCTTACCCTTCCTTTTTGCTGCTTTTTGTCCCATTGGACGCTCCATTGGTGATGATGAGGTAAACTCATAACTTGAAGGTGTATCTGGGTTATCTGATGATGCCTCACTAACATAAGTCTTTGTTATTTTTGAAGAACTTCCAATCGATTCTCCCATCCATTTAGGTTCATCTTTTAACAATCGTCATGCGTACTCAAGATTGAATGTTGTACCTTGATCCTGAGCAAAAAATGCATTTGCAGCGGCCATGATATCGTTCTCTGATGTCCCACTTTTCTTTCCATTAACAGCTTGTTTGTAACACCCAACAAATTTTTGAACCAAGCTATTTATTCGATGCCATCGACACTTTAATTGTCCCTTTAACTTTTCCCGCGATTGCCCACGATACTCGTTATAATTGACAGCGACTCTTACCCAAAAACTCTCAACCTTTTGATCAACTCCCACAATTGGATCCTTTGAAACATTGAGCCATGATTGGATAAGTAGTATATCCTCATCCCTTGTAAAGTGCTCTCGAGATTTTTTTTTAACAACAACCCTTTCTTCTTTTTCAGTGCCAACTTGAGTAGAAAATGGTGGAACTTGAGTAGGAAATGGTGGAACTTGAGTAGAAAATGGTGGAACTTGAGTAGAAAATGGTGGCATCGGTGGAATTTGAGAATTTTGAGGATTAGGATTTTGATAATTTTGCATGAAATTGAACATAGCTTGTTGATAATGAAAATGATTAGGATCCATTTGACCTAAACAATTGTAATTTGAAGTAAAAAAAATGAAATTTTGAGTTAAAATGATGAAATTGTGAGAGAGAAATTTGAAATTGAATAGAAAATAAAAGTGTTGGTAAAATTTGTGTTAATAATTTTTTTAAAAAAACTAAATTTATAACAAAAAAAAATAACTTTAAAAAAAAAAATTAGCCGTTCAACAACGGCTCTTTTTAATATTATAACATTATAATATTAAAAGAACCGTTGCAATATTATAGGATGATGACCACGCTGGCAATGGTTTTGAATGGCTACAGTGGAAAAGTAAATGTCCATGTTGGCAAACCAAAGCGAAAATCCACCGCTGGAGGTGGTCTAAGAACAAATCATGGTTCCACAGTTAAGTCAAATGTCCAACTTGTGCAAGAAGTAACTAATAAAATGTCTCATTTCAATATATTATACATATATTATGCAACATAAGGAGAGTTTCAAGCTTTGTTGACCTCTGATTGGTATTCATGAGTGTTTTTTAAATGGTCTTTGTGGAGGACAAATATTGAAGCCATAGGAAGATATCCTAATGACCATGTTAATAGCGTTTGTTGTTGTTGAAGGGGAAACAAAGGATAATTGTACATGGTTTTTAGAACTTTTGATTGATGATCATGAAAGTAGTTCTTAGTCTCGTACCTACACTTTTATATTTTATCAACAAAAGATTATTATCTTGTATTTATGTTAATTTCACCTTAATCTGGTATTTATCATGTATTTATGTTGTATTGCAGGGTCTTGGATGACCTTCTACCGGGTGCCAAGCCACTCGCACATCAAATTCAAGCCACTCAAGCAACTCAGACCAGCCAGTCAACTCATGGAAACCATGCAAAGGTAAAAAAATTGAATGTTAAGAGAGCTCCAACAAGTGTTCTATTCCCAGGTCCTACTACCACATTGCCACAAAATGTTGTTAGATCTTCTACACGACTTTGTTCATATCAAACAATGAGGACTACTCTAAAAAAGAAGACATTTTAATTTAGAAAAGTAGATTTGTGAATGATGTAGGATTATGAATGTTGTTTGTTAATGAATATTGTTGAGCATATTTTGTAGATTATTTGAAAGGCACTTGTAAATGTGATCTGAACTTTATTGAAATGCAAACGTTTCGAGTTCATCTTATGTATAAAGTATCATAAATTAAATAAGAGCCATAATTATCTTAACTCTCTAAAATATAAAATAAATTAATAAAAAAATCTGGCCATCCTTTTTTTTGTTGGTATTTGGTCAATCATATTATCTAAAGCCTTGTCTTACAGAGGGATTGAGAGAGAGGTTCTTTGTTAGTTTGACCAGACTTTCTTGATTGCTACCACTTGAATGCATCTCTATTTTCTCCTCTCTTGCCTTCATAGTGTTCTGCACAATATCAAAATACTTGCAATAAATCACATATATTCTATGTTGCAATCGCGTATATATTCAGCAAGTTTTCTAGACAAAACAAAATTGAACTTACATAGTAACTGTCATTGTGGTACACTTCCTGTTTTGGACCTGTATGCTTAGTAATCTTTTGGGAATGTATTAACTTCTCTCGATTTTCATAGAAATCAAAATCATCCAATAGACAAGTCTTAGCTTGATAACTTTTAAATATTTTCAGCATTTCCAGACCCTCTTTCAGTCCAATCTGCAAACCAGACAATTAATGGTTTAATGATAAATTGTATCCAACAGAAACGCACAACTTCGGTACAAACTTTCTTTTGGGGTATGTAACAGCTATTCCCATCGAAGACTATGAGAGAAGAATTATGTTAACATAATTAAAAGTAAGAATTACCTCTTGTGTGTCCCTACTGAAAGTTACACACTTGTTCTCATTGTTTTGAAGGATGATGTGCACGAACTGGCGATTCGGAACATCTTTTATTATATGCCACTTAATTGGGAAGAATCCGTTGTATTTGTCGAGTTTCCAAAATTTCATATCTTTTTTGAAGTCCACTGGCCCAAGCATCTCAGCTACTCCGACAAACTGCCCACTTGCATTAACCTTATTTGACAACAAAATACATTCAGGACAACTGAATACTTACGAAAAGATTCGAAAACACGAACCCCTAATTCTTAAATGTAAAACAACAGAAAACTTTCGGATGAGATTTTAACTCACCGAAAAGAAGAGGAAGACTGGGCACTGTGTGCCTGCCTCGCTAAATTTAGCTTCTGCATTTTGGAATGCGGCGTTCAACTTCTTATTTCCATGTGGAGTGCTTGTCCAAACGTCATGTTTAATACCCTTATGAATGTCATCTTCATTGAAAGATTTAATCATATAAAATTTAGCACTTTCATATTTAGTTTGGAAATCCGGAAGGTTATATCGATCTCTGCATACTGTGATTGCAAACTCATCCTTAACAACGGATGATTGTGGTTGAGAACTTTTTTGATGAAACCGAGGACCCCGAGTCACTTCCTTAGACATTTCAGGCACTCCACTTCTGAATTCCTCACTCAACAAAACTCTATCATTTAAATTAGACACTCTACCATTTGGTCTGTAGTTGGTAGAAGCATTCGGTCTGTAGTCGGTAGAGGCATTCGGTCTGTAGTTGGTGGTAGAGGCATTCGGTCTGTAGTTGGTAGAGGCATTTGGTCTGTAGTTAGTAGAGGCACCTGGTCTGTAGTTAGTAGAAGAATTTGGCCTGTAGTTTGTATGCGGGAAGACATGGCTTCTTGGGTTGGCAAATGATGAAAAATTTCCTGTTTGGTTGTAGGTCCTTGGAGGTGCGGCAGCTGTAAAATTAGAATGCAAATGAGGAGCCTGCAAAATAAAACATTAACTCGATCAAAACACCATAATTCTACAGAAGTTACAATGAAAATATAAAATACATAACACAGAGTTCGTGTACATCATAATCTACAGCTGATTACCTTTTTTTGAATTTCCATTTCTTTTCTATCAGTCAAAATCTTGGGTAACCTGCTGGTTAAACTGCCAGTTCGATGTGCATACTGTGAGCTGTTTTGATTCTCTAAGGTAGAAGATTTTGGATAATTTTTTGCAAATACAGAACCACTGACAGGTTTATATCGCATGCCAACAGAAGGTGATGCGGAAGAACGATAAGGCATGGCTTCTGATTTATGAACACCTGGTTGTTGAAAATAACTGGTGTAGGACAGGTCAGGTTGCTGATCAGCATAATCCCCATCGACGCCGACAACAGTTCCTGATATTATAAAGGGCATAGTCAGTAAAGTAAGAATAAACGGGAGAACTTTGATCACATTCCAAGTAAACTAGTAATATATTGTCCATGAACTTGAATCATGGAGAAAATTGAATATTATATTCTGTTTATCAAATGTACAAAAGCCAAAAAGCTAAAATATAGTATGAACTAAGCCCGGAAAATCTAGTACTTCCTCCGTTCCTTTTTAAGTGTCATTTTTTGACTTTTTACGCATACAAAAAAACTAATCATTGTTGTTACTTTTTAAAAAATAATTTTCTTTTTGCCTATAATGCCCTAAACTTTTTATTGCTTTATTTGACTTTTCTCTCTATATAATAAATGGCTAGGGGTAATTTTTGACAAAATAACAATCATTACTATTTTGAAATTTGAAATGACACTTAAAAAGACACAGAATTTTCTTTCAAAAATAACAATTAAAAAGGAACGGAGGGAGTAATAGCTATCCTAAAACTAAGCGAAAAGGAAATAAAATCTGTACGCATTAGAGAAAATAAAATCTATAAAACAAAATATTTTCTTAAAATACAATAATCTCCCTCGACTTGGTGAATGAATATCATTCTCAACCTGCAATGTCTTTATACTTCTCTATAGGAATTCCCTGTGAGAAATGAAGCCCTGAAGGGATGTATGCCGTACATCTGTGCCTATAAAACATTCTTTCTAGTTTCCCCTTGGTGAAAGATCGTTTTATCGGTATGTTTCATCGAAACGCGCTCAACCAGGTTGTGTGTAATGTTAATGGTTGATTTTTAATCACAAATTAGCATTAATTTAATTGAGGTCATGCGGTACGATGTCCATCCATAACAGCTCGCAAACCCCTTAAGACACAGCTCAAAAGTCAAAACTAGGTACAGAGATGTGCCCTTTACCTCACATGGAAGGAACTAGGTTCAAATATGCTCAAAATAACCTTTTAAACTCAACAATGGTGGCTAGAAACCTGGTCTATGGTGGCTAATTCACAGAAGGCTCCTAATACAATGGGGTGTAGCTTGTTGGATTTAGAGAGCAAAAACAACAAGTTCAGCAGTAACGAAACCACAAAGTAAATTAAAAAAAGTAACCGAGCTGAGTCGTGAATTAGATTCCCTGTCCTTGAGAGTTTTATTCAGGTATTATCCTAAACACTCCCCAGGATTAAACAGCTCCTTTTGGTTGCAGTAACCAGGAACTCAAGAACTAGCAAGAATCTCAGATATATATTGCCCAAGAACAAAGAAGGGAGGAGAAGATAATTTTCTGGCATATAGTTTCTTGAGAAATAAGCCAACTATTTATAGGACAAAATTGGTGAATAATAACAAGGTAGAGGAAGGAAATAAATGATGGGCAGCAAAGTTTAATAACTTGGGCGGCAGCACAGCAAACCATACTGATTTAGCACTGAACTTCCACTGGTGGAAGTTGTTCTTAAAAAGGTTGCAGTAGTGTTTTGGTCTGATTTCGCACTAACTTCCACTAGTGAAGTTGTTCTTAAAAAAGTCTGAAGTAGTGTTTTGGTCTGATTTTGCACTAACTTTCACTGGTGGAAGTTGTTCTTAAAAATGGCTACAGTAGTGTTTTGGTTTGATTTCGCACTAACTTCCACTGATGGAGGATGGACTTTAAGGTAATGCAGTATGACTTCCATCCATAACAACTCGCAAACCCCTTAAGACATAGCTCAAAAGTCAAAACTAGGTTCAGAGATGCGCCCTTTACCTCGCATGGGAGGAACTAGGTTCAGATATTCTCAAAATAACCTTTGAAACTGAACAACGGGTGACTAGAAACCTAGTCTATGGCGGCTAATTCACATAAGGCTCCTAATACAATGGAGTGTAGCTTACACGCGCCAGAGATTGAAACAATAAGTGGCGGCAAACCAAAGCTCCAATGATGAAGCATAAGGACTCTAAATCGAAGGTGGTTAAGGTTATTCCACCAATAAAGCACTGAGGCTTTCCACCTCCAAGCTTCTGATTAATCATTCCAAGCTCTAATGACAAATTTCAAATTTTCACCAATTCTAGAACGATCCTTTCGAAAAAGAATCAGTCTGATGGCCCCTGGCCGACATGTTGGACTGCGATTTTTTAAAACCAAAACCTAGAATTTGTACAACCTGATTTAATTTCCACAGCATTGAAGCAACACTAGCAACACCTGTTCGGGTTTCAAATTCGCGAGTATAATTATAGTTATATATACATGTATGAATTCAAATTATGATCAATTAATTCAATAACCTCTAAATCACAAGATTTAACTAAATTCATAACCATAAATTCAGAAGTCGATAAATAATTCAAAAAATGAGAATGAATAACAATCATTGTAGATACGTAGTAATTTGAATGAATTGACGTTACCTTCTACAGCACTATCCGAAACTTGTGGCGGGGAACCCGAACCACCATTGGTTGAAGCCATTAAGACAAAAAGAGAACAGAGGATGAAGTAAGTGAAGTGAAACAGAGGGTGTAATTAACCGCACGTAAGGAACATAGAGAACACTACACAGTGGTGAGTGGCGAAGTGGAATTCACAATCGCAGATAGAGAGAGGTTTTGTTTTGTTGCGTGAAGAGATCGTGGGGAGCGAGAAGGAAGGAATGTTCGTTTTTTTTTTTTGGTTTTTATATTTATTTTTTGTGTTTAATAAAAAATGGGTATTTTGTTGAACCCTTGACCCGAACAGATTTTAGGGTTTCTGAAAAGAAATCTAATTGGACGATGTACTGTTCCCCTAGTTTTTTGTGATATCAAACTCTGATCCCAATCCCAAGTGTTACCATTCATTACACAACATACATGTCACTCCTAACTAACCCAACTTCTTAGATCCCACAACAGAGAGTACTTATACTTTTTAAATTTATTAAATAATTAATGTATTAAGATAAATATGTATTTGTTTCAAAATTAAAATTATATATATTATTTTTGAGAATTTTTATTTTTGTTTGATAAATAATTTAAATTTTTATTAATTATTAATAAAACATATTTAATTTAAAATTTTAAAATAAAAAATAAAAGACTTGAGTAAATATAAGTGAAAATTTATCCGTGGTTAACTCTTATGAAAATATAAAATTCTTATTCTATTACATGGGAATAAAAAATAAAAAAATAAAATATAAATTAAACTCACATCACATGAATAAAAAATTTCAAAGTGTTCCCTGTATAGGGTGTCTTATTCGGTTGAGTCAGAAGCCTCTCAGAGGTTTGTTAAAGCATACGTGGGCAGAGTGTCTGTTATAGGTTCTACATACCATATGCAAACCAAGTTTGAGATGGAGGGGTACTTCAATGTTAGGGTCACGCCGTTGGGTGAAACTTTGTGCCTTTTGGAAGAATCGGAGAGGGGTATTATTGATAATTTCATTGAGGAAGGTGAAATTTGGTGGAAAAATTGCTTTGAGGAGGTTTTCAGATGGGGAGGAGGGAGTGGTAGATTCGTTCAGACCTGTATGGATTAGACTTCGAGGAGTGCCGGCTCACGCATGGAATACGGAGTTTTTCGCGTTGGTGGCTAACTCTCTTGGGAGATTTTTAGCTCTGGATGAGCATATTGGCAGTGGGCACTTTTTTTATTATGCTAGGATGAGAGTTCTGGTTTCGTTAGAGTTTATCATGCCGGAAAGGATTCCGGTCACGGTCGACGGCAAGCTATTCAATATTAGTCTCTCGGAGGATTATAATAATGTGGTATCTTGTTCTGAAGATTCTGATCTAGAATGCTCTGTTTCGGTTTCCTCCGAATCGGAATCCATTTTATCTTGTTTTGCTGTTTCAGAGGAAGATATTGAAGAATTTTCCAGTTTTGACGGGTTGGTCGTCGTTGTTGTTGACGCAGTCGGTAAGGAGGTGGTTCCGGCGGGTAGTAAGGGGATGTCTGATGGTGAACACAGCCTGACTGATTCTAATGAGAAGGATTTGCAGAATTTCGTGAGGGACAGTAGCGCGGAACAGCTTGGTGACTCTACTGTTCCGGAGACCACTTTCTCGAGGACAAACTCGTTGGAGATAGCTGGGGCTGTCGGTGGTTATGCTGGAGCAGCTGGCGATGTCTCGAAGCCTCGCGTGTTTGACCAGCAGCACGGAGCGGCTGTTTTGAGGCCATGTTCTGCCAACGGCCAGCTTCCAATTTCTGGGCAGGCTGCGGCTGAAGGTGTTTGTTCAGGGGAATTTATTCTTCCTAATATTGGTTCGATAGGTGTTTTTGACAAAGCGGTGAACGTGGCTAAATTAAACAAGAAACGTCGTTGTAAAAAGGTGTGCTTTAAGAATCTGTCGGAGTGTGGAGGTTCTCTTCATAGGAGAACAATGAAAAATGTGTCCAGGGGGAAAGGTAAGGTATCAGCTCTGGTTTTTGCAGGTGGGAAAAAACAGAGGAGAGCTTCTTCATGTGGGGGCAGCAGAGTTTTTTCTTCGTGCAAATCTGGTTCTAGTTCCTTTTTTAAGCTTTCAAAGGATGCTGAAATTTCTCAAACAGGGGATGTTTGTCATGGAAATTTAAGTGGAGACAGTGACATTAATAGGAATAATGGTAGACAATGGGGTGCTTTAGACATCGAAGCCGGAACTAAAATTTGGAAAGCAATGGAAGGGTTGGGGGTGGTGGCTAAGGGAGGTGATGATATAGTTATTGAGAAAATTGAAGCTTTGGAGCGTGAAGCGGTCTTGAAAAAAGCTGGTAAGAAGGAGTCAAATAATGTGGGGTCATGATTATTGGATCTCTTAACATTAGAGGGGGTGGCAATGCTCTTAAGAGGAGAATAATTAGTTCTTTGGCGATTAAGAGTAAAGCGGACATTTTTTTCATTCAAGAGACCAAATTATCTAGCATGCATGACTTTGTGGCGAAGAGTTTTTGGAATGCCAATGATATTGGTTATTCTTTTTCTAATTCTTCGGGTAGATCGGGAGGCCTTTTAACCTTGTGGAAGGAAGATGGGGTTGATGTTTTATTGAGTTTTAAAGGGGAGGGATATCTTGGAGTGAAGGTGTGTAAGAACAATAACTTCTTTTATTTGATTAATGTTTACTCTTCTTGTGATATTGTCAAAAAGAGAATGTTGTGGCGCAAGTTGTTGGAGTTGAAGGATGTTTTCAATGATGGCGAGTGGATTATAGGAGGTGATTTTAATGCCATTAAAGTGCGGGAGGAGAGGAAAGGTAGAGGTGTCACTTCTAATATTTATGAAGCTATAGAATTTGCGGAGTTTATTGAGAAAAGCTTGTTGGTGGACGTTCCTTGTAAAGGAAAAAAATTTACTTGGTATAGCGGCGATGGAAAATCGATGAGTAGGATCGATAGAATTCTCGTGTCGGAAAAGGTGTTGAATGATTGGGGGGTGATAGGGCAAGTGGTGGGGGAGAGAGATGTTTCCGACCATTGCCCCATTTGGTTAGAAATTGATAAGAAAGATTGGGGGCCTAAACCATTTAAGTTCAACAATGAATGGTTGTCGCATGATTCTTTTATGCCTTTTGTGGAGGAAGAGTGGAAGAGTTTCAAAGTGGAAGGTAGAGGGGATTATGTCTTGAAACAAAAATTATTTCTTCTTAAAGGTCGGCTAAAATGGTGGAATAAGGAGGTTTTTGGAAGAATAGATTTGGACATTCAAGAGGAGGTTAGAGAAATCAATCGCGGGGATGATTTGTTGGAGTTAGAGGGTGAAGACTTTCTACCGGATACTTTGTTTAGGAGGAAGGAAGCCACTAGCTGGTTTTGGATGAAATTGAGAATAAAGGAGAATATGTTAGTGCAAAAAGCTAATTTGAAATGGTTAAAAGAAGGAGATTCTAATAGCGGTTACTTTCACAAAGTCATGAAGGAGAAAAGAAGACACAATCATCTAGGGCCTATCAACACTTTGGATGGGAGGTTGGATAAGGTAAAGGAAATTAAAGATTTTGTGGTAAGGCATTTCTCAAAAAAATTTGATGAGGAGGAAGGGGTGGTGTCGTCTTTGGAAGGTATCTTATTTGATCGCATTAGTGAGGAAGATAAAGTGTGGCTTGAAAGACCATTTCAAGAAGTTGAGATTCTTGAAGCGTTAAAAAGTTGTGGTGGATCTAAAAGTCCGGGCCCGGACGGATTTTCTTTCCTTTTTATTAAAAGATGTTGGGCTTTTTTAAAAGAAGATTTCTTGAGATTTTTTGAACACTTTTTCGAAGGAAAAGAATTATCAAAGGCGGTTACTTCTTCTTTTTTGTCTTTGATCCCGAAGACCGCGAACCCACTTTCTTTGGACGACTATAGACCAATTTGTTTGGTGGGTTGTATGTGCAAATTCATGGCGAAAAGGTTGGCTAGTCATTTGAAGTCGGTGTTAAACACTATCATTTCTCCGTGTCAAAGCGCTTTCGTTCCGGATAGGCAATTACTTGATGGGGTGTTGGTGGCCAATGAAGTGGTGGATTTTGCTAACAAAGAAGGTAAATCTTGTCTTCTTTTTAAAGTGGATTTTGAGAAAGCTTATGACAAAGTTTCTTGGAACTTTTTGAGACAATTGTTATTAAAAATGGGCTTTGGTGGAAAGTGGAGAAGATGGATGGAATTATTGGTTTTTAAGAGCGACATGTCGGTGTTGGTAAATGGGAGTCCTACTAGTGAATTTTTGGTGAAAAGGGGTTTAAGACAAGGTGATCCTCTTTCGCCTTTTCTTTTTGTCATGGTGGCGGAGGCTCTTACGAGGTTGGTTCGGAAATCCATAGATATTGGAGAGTATGAGGATTTTTCGATTAATCGGAAGTGTGGTGTTGATATTTTACAATTCGCGGATGATACTTTGTTGGTGGGTGATGGTACTTGGAAACATGTGAAGGCGGTTAAGATCGTATTGAGAGATTTTGAGTTGGTATCGGGTCTTGGTATTAATTTTCACAAAAGCAAATTGATTGGGATAAATGTTTCTACGAACTTTTTGGAAGCGGCTTCTTTTTATCTTTCATGCAAATTAGAAAGTGGTAACTTCCATTTCCTTGGCATTCCAATTGGTTTCAATCCGAGGAAGCCGTGCACTTGGAACCCTCTTTTAGAAAAGATGAAGATTCGCTTGATGGGTTGGAAAAATTGTTTTTTGAATCTTGGCGGAAGAATAACTCTTTTGAAGTCCATTTTGAGTTCTCTAGCTATTTTCACCATGTCTTTTTACAAGATGCCGGCAAAAGTGGTAAGAGAATTTTCTATGTTGCAAAGTAACTTCTTATGGGGAGGGGTGACCGATAAACGGAGAATTCATTGGGTAAGTTGGAAGGGTGTAACATTGCCTTATTTAAAGGGTGGTTTAAACATTAAGGATTTAAATGATTTTAATCTAGCACTTTTAAATAAGTGGAGGTGGAGAATTGCTAATGGGGGGAGGTTTTTGTGGCTAGAGGTTTTGAAGGCGCGTTATGGAGATATTAATATGCATCTTTTTGGTGGCGGGGTTCATAAGAAAAACTCTTTTTCTTCCTTTTGGTGGCGTGACTTGCTAAAGGTTGGAAATTCTTCTTTTATCCATAAAGATCCTTTTCTTGAGAATAGTAGTTTTATTGTTGGTAATGGATTTAGCACTCCATTTTGGGAAGTTTGTTGGTTGAACGATGTATGTTTGTCGGAAGCGTTTCCGGAGCTTTATAGAATTTCTTTGTTGAAAAATGTTTCCGTAGCGGCAATGGGAGGATGGAGTGAGGGGGTTTGGAAGTGGGGGGATTTGGGCATTTCGTTGGTAGATACGGGTGAGGCGGATTTATTATCCGAGTTGTCGTCTTTAAGGAACTTTTTGGAATCTTTTGCGGGTTGTAATTTGGAAAAGGATTCCGTTAGTTGGAATATTGAAACGGATAAGATTTTTACGGTATCATCATGTTACCGTCGGTATGCTTTTCGGCGAATTCCTTTTGGCCCCATTAATAAGAATGATGAAGTGTTGGAAAAGATTTGGAAGATGGAGATTCCGTACAAAATTAAAGCGTTTGCGTGGAGACTTTTTGTGAATAGGCTTCCAACCAAAGATCTTTTGAAAGTTAGAGGTATTGCTTTTCCTACTTCTAATTTAAATTGTATCTTTTGTGGGTTACACTTGGAGGATAGAGATCATATTTTCTTCAATTGTTATGTAATTAAACTTGTTTGGAAAGATATTGGTGAATGGGTGGATTTTTCGGGTTGGAAAGAGGAGGATTGCATTCCTCTTTTTATGGAATGGTTTGCAATGAGCCGTTCGAAGAGAATTAAAGAAGGTAAATTGGGCGTGTTTTGGTTGGCCACTTGTTGGGTTATTTGGTTGACAAGGAATGGCTTTTGCTTTAAAAATGAAGCTTGGAATATTAATGATATAGTGTGGAAAATCAAATTTTTGATGTGGAGATGGTCCTTATTTGGTGATATTACATATCCCAAATGTAACTTTTACGATTTTTGTAAAGATCCGTTGTCTTTTTTATCGTGATTGTATTTGGTTTGTAATTTCGCTTTTTTTGCCGGTTTTGTGCCGAGCTTGTGTATCAAGGTTGGAGAACCCTTAGTTCTCCCGTTAATATATTTCTTGCTTACACAAAAAAAAAATTCCAATATTTAAATTTGTGTATTGTAAGGGTGAAACAAGAAGCAATGGGATACGCGGCAAAGAACATGCTAATTCTGCGGAAGCAATGGGATTCAAGCGAGGCACTAGGAATAAGTGACTAACCGAAATTTGGAGGACTACGTTCGTAGCTAGTGACTACTATAAGATAAGAAAGTACTAGTACGAATAATGTGAGAGTGGGGAATTTGTAATTTTGTATCAAGTCTTGTTATCTCTCTCTCTCTCTTTCTAAATTCTAATTTTTCTTTGCTGCAACTATTTTCCTGTAATTGAATTTCTTTCAGTGTAATTCAATTTCCATTCATTGTGGAAAATTGAGAAACATCAATTAAAAGCTCTCAGTACACTTACGTATTTCATTCCACATTTTATTCCTTTCACGTGTCTTTTTCTAAATATGTTTTAGATCCAAAGTGTTTATAGGAAAATTTCAAAACAATTTGAATAGATTGTTATTTATGTAAAAAATAGAGAGAAACTAAATTAAATGGTATTTAATTTTTTTTGGATATTCTTACTACTCCAAGAGTAAGTTTAAAACACTTATTCCAAATTTTAACCATTGATTTTCATTAATCTAACGGCTTTAATTGATTATAAATATATTTAAAAATAATTAGATTAAATGATCAATTAAAATCATTAGATTAATGAAAATCAAAGGTTAAGATTTGGAGTAAGTGTTTTAAACTTACTCTTGGAGTAAGAATATCCCTCCTCACACACACACACACACACACACACACACACACACACACACACACACACACACACACACACACACACACACACACACACACACACACACACACACACACACACACACACACACACACACACACACACACACACACACACACACACACACACACACACACACACACACACACACACACACACACACACACACACACACACACACACACACACACACACACACACACACACACACACACACACACACACACACACACACACACACACACACACACACACACACACACACACACACACACACACACACACACACACACACACACACACACACACACACACACACACACACACACACACACACACACACACACACACACACACACACACACACACACACACACACACACACACACACACACACACACACACACACACACACACACACACACACACACACACACACACACACACACACACACACACACACACACACACACACACACACACACACACACACACACACACACACACACACACACACACACACACACACACACACACACACACACACACACACACACACACACACACACACACACACACACACACACACACACACACACACACACACACACACACACACACACACACACACACACACATATATATATATATATAATGGTTAAATGAAATAAATAAAGTAGATGTTTTTTTTTATAATTTGTAATAAGAAAAATGATTGCTTTTGGTTTATAAATTGGTACAAAGGGAGCATAATTTTATAAATATTTGAAATAAATATGGGAATACAGGAAAAATCAAGGGGATTACTTCTCCAATCCTTAGTGGTGGAAAAGCACCCTATAGAAACCCAAAATTGTCATTCCTAATTTGGATGTATATTTTGTTGGAACAAAATTGGTTTGTACTATATCCCTTGTGTTTTGATGATAACAGAGTATTTAAAGAACAATTGGATATACTAATGTTTGTTCAAGTGTGTTGGTACAAAGATTAATAGTCTGATTCAAATTCAGTTCTGAAACGACATTAAACATTCAAAGAGAAGCCTTAAGATGTAGATTCCGAAGATCATACTCTGAAGAATCAGCTTTTGAAGAGGTCAACTTCTGAAGAAAGTCAACCTTTGAAGGATTAGAACTTGAAGTCTCAAACTATGAACTTGATTAAGGAGCATAACCTCTGAAGATCCAGACTCCGAAGATTCAAAGTCTGAAGGATTAGAATATGAGATTCGTCTTTTGAAGACTCAGAACCTGAAGCATATCAAAGCTCAAGGAACACGAAACTCTGATAGGTCACTATTAGACTGTGAAGACATTTTGTCTTCTTCTAATTGTCCACTTTTGATCACGTGAAAACTTAGCAGAAATCTCCAGAAGACAGAAGGATTGCAACTAATAATTTCTCTTATAAAAAATGATGTTCAAATGGCCTCTCAACGGCAGTAACCATATCAGGAAGTTTTCTAACGTCTTTGATAATGCCTTTTTTTAAAGACTCCTTGTGAATGAAGTCTTCTCCAACGTCTCTTTTGTGTTCATCTATAAAAGAAGTTGAAAATCTTGGAGAAAACTACAACATTGCGCCTTGACAATTAAAAAGTTGTTACTCTGTCCAAACTATTACACAAGCCTAAACTTAGAACTTCTTATCAATTGTACATTCTTAGAAGTTGTTAAGTCTTAGAGTCTTTCTCTGTTGTATTTTGTTTACACCTCTGATTGTATATTAAGTGTAAGTCTGTAAACAATCTTTAATCTATAAGATAGGTTGTTAGAAGTCTCTTGCTTGTTGCTTGAGCATTTGAAGTCTCTTGCTTGTATGCTTAAGCATTAAAGTCTCTTACTTTTCGTGTTTGAGCATTTGGAAGTCTCTTGCTTGTGTGCTTGAGGATTTGTAATCAGATTTGGTTATAGTGAAAATATCTTAGAAGTGCAAAGGGACTGGACTACTCCTGATTTGTGTGAGAAATCAGGATATATCATTTGTGTTCTTCTTCTTTACCTCTGAACCTTTATTCCTCTGCTATGCTCAGACTCTGAATCAAATTTTAACGTTGTGTTCAAAATCTGATAAGGAACTTTTAAAGAGTAAAAGAAGAAAAGTTAACACAATTCAACCCCCCCCCCCCATTCTTGTGTTTTTTTATCACCTTCAGTTGGCATCAGAACTTGGTATGTGCTTTAACACTTAACAGTGGTACATAAAATATCCTGAGAAAAACATGTTTGGTGGTGAACTTGAATTTGATGTTAACTCTGGTTATTCTAACGTAAACAATGATTATATTGCTTTTGAGAAGAATAACTATATTGCTAGACCTCAAACCTTCAATGGAGATTCTACTCAATTTGAATGGTGAAAGAGCAAGATGTACACCCACATGGGCTATTACGATCCTAATAACAAGGCCAATCATCAGTGTAGCTGAAACGGAACTGCAGTAGGTCGAGAACCCACTAGGGCTCTCCAACTACTCTATGTCTAAAATCAACTAGGTTCTACGATGCTTTCGGGTCGAGATCCCACTAGGGCTCTCTCACTCTTATACATAGCGAAACCACTAAGCTTCTCAGGCTTCCTCCGACTTCATTAAATGTAAAATCTCCCAAACACCATTTTGAATCTCGCAAGAATTGACCCCTTATCGAAACCATGAGTTCAAAGGGAGTTTACTCGATTATGATAAGTTCGCATGATCCAGGATAAACTTAAAACACTTCACCCTTACCGGCCTTGTGCTTTGGGGGCTTAGATACATCCCAAAAAAATTATGAGGTCATACGACGACTTTTGGGCTTATCACTGACTTAATTTGTCAGTTTCTCGAAGGATTTATCAAAACAGAATCGTTATGAACAATCAAATGGGCGAATCGGTTACAAAATGCCAATAGTTAAATCTGTCACAAAGTAACTAATAAGTGATGGTTACAAGTAATTAAGATGAATTAGTTATAGTTTTTAATATCCATTAAGCATGGCTAGGCTATAAACGAGGATTTTTAAGCTATTACAAAGGGAGGGGAGAAGACATAAATAATACAAAAATGAGTGAAAACACGGAGAATATGGAATAGCCCAATAATAACGGTCACTCTTGACATCCTCCATAAAACACTTAAAATATTCAATTTTCTTTCCATTTGTGGATTTTCATTGCATTTGTGGTCTCACCTGCTCGTTTCAATGATATTATCCAAATAATATTTATAAGAAACAATATCCATCCTTAGATTCATAAATAAAAAATCGATTTGATTTGCAAAATATATACTTTTAAAATTAGTTAAATGGAAGCTCAAAACAATACCAAAGAACAACTAAAAAACAAATAAAAAATTATTAACTTAAAAGACAATTAGAGGATGGATGGTGCAAATCCACATCATACACATAGTAGTAAGGGAAATGCTAAACACTGTCTTTGGGGCACTTTTTAAATAATTAAAGTGGTAAATTTTTAAAAAAATACGTGCATTCAATGCATTGGAAATTGAAATCATAACTTTTATAAAGAATATTTTCTTTATTTTGTATATTTAAAGAGTGCCCTGCGGGCACTCGTTAACATGACCCTAAGGGGGCGTTTGTTTCAAGTTATAAAATAGTATTCCTTAGAATTCTATTCCCAGGATTATTATTCCTAGGAACAACATTCCTATGTAAGTGTTTGGTTAAAAACTGAAATTCCTAAGAATATTTATAATATTTATTAAATTTAAAAATTATAAAAATTAAAAATTAAAGTAAATGTGAGTAGTAGTGGGGAGTTGTAATTAGTTAAATTTTATTCCCATGGGAATGTTGGATTCCCACCCATTAAGCATGGGAGCAATTTAAGCAAAAATCATGTGTAAAAATATTCCTTGGAATAAATAATACCCAGGAATAATTTTTAAAAATTTGAAACAAACGTGGGTTTGTTTCTTTTCCAATGTGAGATTCCCGAGAATGCAATTCTAATCCTTGAAACAAACACACCCTAATAGTAATCGAGCACCTTGGGTAAGCCTTCAGAAACTGGTTTTCTTGCCTCCAGTGCCCCTGCATTTTGTTTCGTTGGGCCCTTTCATAGTTAGCTTGGACCCTTCGATTCAGCATAATCAAGCACCTTGGGCACATTAGCATCCTGTAACATCCCAAAATTTCTAATTTAATTAGTTTAATTTAATTTTAAATTAATTAATTTGAATTAACATTTTATTGGAGTTATGTGGAAAGAAAAATAAAATGTTAAGTTGTTGGGCCTTATGGCGGAATAAGTAATATGGGGGTGTAAGTGTGAGGGAGCCCATTTCTAATTTTATGTTTTCATAAAATAAGGAAAAACCAGAGGAGAAAGGGTTAGAACGTGAAAAACAGGAAGTTGTAAGAAGAGGAGCTGAAGAACGTGAAAGAGGATCAAAGAGGAAGAAGACCCATCCAAGGATTTGGCTAAGGTAAGGGGGAATTGTCTAATTATCATCTATTATCGGGTTAGGGGCCGATAATACTAAATAGATGTAGAATTCGGGTCGATTGAGTCATATGATAGGTTTAGGGATTGAGTCCAATTGTGTGATGTTTGATCCTATAATTGAATCCATGATATCTATGTTGTTATGATCTCAATTGATGTGTAATTGATGTATTATGAGGTGTTTTTCGTGTTGTTTGTGCATTCTATTTCCCTAGGTTCGTACTGGTATGAATTGGATGAGTTTGGAATGTATGAAATGTTGTTTTCTGCAGGTTGGGGTTCCTGAAATCGCCGGTTGGCACCGCGTGCATAGGGTTGGCGCCGCGAACAGGTGGGCAGAATGCCAGGAAGTTGTGATACGCTCAGGTCGCGCCGCATACCTGTGTTCGCGCCGCGAAGGCGTAACTTTTTCTCGTTTTGCGCCGCGTGCAGATGTTTGCGCCGCGAACAGCTTGGCAGAGAGCCAAGGAATTCTTTGAACGCTCAGTTCGCGCCGCGAACTGATGATGGCGCCGCGTGCTGTTGGTGTTTGAGATATTTTTAAAAGTTCAAAGATGCATAACTTTTTAACTGTTGGTCCGTTTGATGCTGCAAATACGTGTATGTTTTGTATATGATGATGATGGAATTGTGATTGAATGATGTTAATATATATGAACATACTCGAATAATGATGATGATGTTGATGATGATGATGATGATGGTATAAGTATGTTGTATATGTTGCATTCATTCATGTTCATTGATGATACTGTATCCATAAGGGTGTCTTGGATCAGTAAAGGGCATGATTCCCATTGTGTGGAATTTGTGCTGGCAGGGCCGTATCTTGGATGATGTTGGATCGGTCATGGGTTATTCCCATATGATGATGTTGGTACCACATGCATAGTGTCAGTTCATACATATGCATAATTTATAACATGATTGGATGTATTCCAGTGTTGTAAATGTTAATGATGTGTTGATTGTTGTTTGACTTGTTTGATTGTCTGTTTATGAAACAATTGGGTGAATGATGCAACTGTGATGTGTTATTACTTTATAACCTTATAACATTTGTTAATTATGATGAGACTCACCCTTACATGTTGTCATTTTCAGATTGAGGATAGCGGCTGTTCGACTCGGTGAGGATTAGCTCATGAGTCTGTGTTTTAGTAGCGTCAGGTGTCATGCTTTGATAGTTGTAACACTGGGGATGCGATTGTTTAGAGTTTATGATTATGACTCTAGTTATGTTTTGATGTTTTGAAGGATAAGTTTTAAAGATGTTAAACTTAGTCCGTTTTTGATAAATTTCCGCTGTGTTAACATGAAACGTTTTAATTTATGATGATTACCTCAGTGAATGCATGACCTGACTGAATGATGTTTATTTATTATGAATTGTGGCACCCTTATTTCATGTACTTTGAATAATTGTTTTAAATTGCCGCGGGGTTAGTAAGGGGTGTTACAATAGTGGTATCAGAGCATAGTCGGTCGTTATGACCAGTGTCTTAGTGTCAGTTTTGCTTTCCTCTGTATACGACTAGTAAGAGTTAACTGTCGATACTTCTGTTCTGATTAAATTGGTTGTGATTTAAGCAGAACAATGGCTGGAAGAGGAGGAAGAAACGATGATGCTATCGCTGAGGCCCTGGGCATGATTGCTGGTGTGCTGGGAGAAAATGCCAATGGAGCTGCGATTGGTGCTGACAGGCAGTTGAACAGTTTTCAGAGGAACAATCCTCTATTGTTCAAGGGCACGCATGATCCTGAAGGTGCTCAGAAGTGGCGTAAGGAGGTCGACAGAATCTTCAGAGTCATCGATTATGCTGAGGATCTGAAGGTGAGATATGGTACTCACATGTTGTCTGAAGAAGCTGACGACTGGTGGATGACTACCAGGACTGAACTGGAAGCTGATGGTGTGGCTATTTCTTGGGTTGTGTTCAAGAGGGAATTTTTGAGAAGGTACTTTCCTGAAGACGTAAGAGGTCGAAAGGAAATTGAATTTCTGGAACTGGTTCAAGGAAGCATGACAGTACCAGAGTATGCTTCGAAGTTCGTTGAGTTGGCAAAGTACTACGTTCACTACAACAACGATGAAGCTAGTGAATTCTCGAAATGCATCAAGTTCGAGAACGGTCTCTGTGATGAGATTAAGCAGGGTATCAGATATCAGAGAATCCGGAGATTTGTAGACTTGGTGGACTGTAGTAGGATCTTCGAGGAAGATAATCTCAAGCTGAAGTCATCTCACTCTCGCGAGTTAGTTGATGGAAAAGGGAAGAAGCCTATGGATAAGGGTAAGCCATATGGTAGACGTAATCCAAAGACTGGTGGTTGGAAGAAGCCTAGTGGGGGAGACTCCAGTGCTTTTGTTAGGTGCTATAACTGTGGTGAGGTCGGGCACCGTAGGAATGAGTGCAAGCTGAATCAGAAGAAGTGCTTCAAGTGTGAAGAAGTGGGTCATGTTGTCGCTGATTGTAAGAAGAAGATTGTGACTTGTTACAATTGTGGTGAAGAGGGTCACATTAGCCCACAGTGTCCTAAACCGAAGAAGAACCAAGCTGGAGGAAAGGTCTTTGCTTTGTCTGGATCAGAAACCACTCCGGAGGATAGATTAATTAAAGGTACGTGTTTTATTCATGGCACACCTTTAGTTGCGATTATTGATACTGGAGCAACTCATTCTTTTATTTATTTGGATTGTGCTAAGAGGTTGAATTTGGAAATATCTGAAATAAATGGAAGCATGGTTATTGATACTCCGGCGTCGGGTTCAGTAACTACTTTGTCTGCATGCTTGAATTGTCCGGTTGATATTTTTGGTAGGGAATTCGGAATGGACTTAGTGTGCCTTCCGTTGAAACAACTCGATGTAATCCTGGGGATGAACTGGTTAGAATTTAACCGTGTTCACATCAACTGTTTTTCGAAGACAGTAATCTTTCCTGGAGAAGTTCATTCTGATGATCTGGAGATGACGGCTAGACAAGTGGATGAAGCTATCAAGGATGGTGCAACAGTGTTTATGTTATTTGCATTAACAAATTCGAAGGAAAGAGTAGTAAGTAGCGAACTACCAGTGGTATGTGAGTTTCCAGAAGTTTTTCCGGAAGAAGTGAATGAATTACCACCAGAGAGAGGTAGAGTTTTCCATTGAATTGATTCCAGGAACTAGTCCAGTGTCAATGGCACCGTATCGTATGTCACCGTCTGAGCTGACCGAACTGAAGAAGCAGTTGGAAGAATTACTTGAGAAGAAGTTCATTCGTCCTAGTGTTTCTCCGTGGGGTGCACCTGTGTTGCTAGTGAAGAAGAAGGAGGGTTCAATGAGGTTGTGTGTGGATTACAGACAACTGAACAAGGTTACTATTAAGAATCGGTATCCCTTGCCGAGGATTGATGATTTGATGGATCAACTGGTTGGAGCATGTGTGTTTAGTAAGATTGATCTGAGGTCTGGGTATCACCAGATTCGTGTGAAAGACGATGATATTCAGAAGACCGCTTTCAGAACAAGGTATGGACATTATGAGTATTCGGTAATGCCGTTTGGAGTTACTAACGCACCTGGTGTATTTATGGAGTACATGAATAGGATATTTCATCCTTATCTCGATAAGTTCGTAGTGGTGTTTATAGATGATATCCTAATATATTATAAGAGTGGGGAAGAACGTGCGAAACATCTCAGAATTGTGTTGGCGTTGTTAAAAGAGAAGCAACTTTTTGCCAAACTGTCGAAGTGTGAATTTTGGTTAGAAGAGGTCAGTTTTCTTGGACATGTAATTTCTAAGAATGGTATTGCTGTCAATCCTACTAAGATAGAGGCTATATCTCAGTGGGAAGCGCCGAAGTCAGTGTCCGAGATTCGTAGTTTTCTTGGTCTGGCAGGTTATTACAGGAAGTTCATTGAAGGATTTTCAAAGTTAGCATTGTCGTTAACTAAATTAACCAGAAAAGGTCAGGCTTTTATTTGGGATGTAAAATGCGAGGAAGGATTCCAAGAGCTGAAGAAGAGGTTGACTAGTGCTCCTATTTTGATTTTGCCGAATCCGACAGAATCATTTGTGGTTTATTGTGATGCTTCGTTGATGGGTTTAGGTGGTGTACTGATGCAGAATCAACAAGTGGTCGCGTATGCGTCGAGACAACTCAAAGTGCATGAAAGGAATTATCCGACTCACGATTTAGAGTTGGCAGCAGTAGTGTTTGTTTTGAAATTGTGGCGACATTATCTGTATGGTTCGAGATTTGAGGTGTTCAGTGATCATAAGAGTCTGAAATATCTCTTTGACCAGAAAGAACTGAATATGAGGCAGAGAAGGTGGTTGAAATTCCTTAAAGACTATGATTTTAGTTTGAATTACCATCCGGGTAAGGCAAACGTAGTTGCTGATGCTTTAAGTAGGAAGACTTTGCATATGTCTATGCTAATGGTGAAGGAATTGGATTTGATTGAACAATTCAGAGACTTGAGTTTGGTATGTGAAGGTACTCCTACTAGTGTTAAGTTGGGAATGTTGAATCTGACCAGTGGTATTCTTGAAGAGATCAGAGAGGGCCAGAAGGCTGATGTCGAATTAGTCGACAAGTTGACTTTGATTAACCAAGGCAAGAGTGGTGAATTCAGAGTTGACGAGAATGGTATACTGAGGTTTGGAGACAGAGTTTGTGTTCCTTATGTTGCTGAACTTCGAAGAAATATTTTAGAAGAAGGACACTGTAGTGGATTAAGTATTCATCCTGGTGCTACCAAGATGTATCATGATTTGAGAAAGCTATTTTGGTGGCTTGGAATGAAGAAAGAAATTACTGAGTTTGTGTATTCTTGTTTGACTTGTCAGAAGTCAAAGGTTGAACATCAGAAGCCATCTGGATTTATGCAACCGATGTTTATTCCTGAGTGGAAATGGGATAGCGTATCGATAGATTTTGTTTCGGGTTTGCCGAGAACTGTTAAGAATTGTGAAGCTATCTGGGTTGTGGTGGACAGGTTGACGAAGTCTTCACATTTCATACCAGTGAGGATGGATTATCCAATGGAAAAGCTGGCTCAATTTATATTGATAAGATAGTTAGTCTACATGGTATTCCTTCGAGTATCGTGTCAGACAGAGATCCGAGATTTACGTCTAAGTTCTGGGAAGGTTTGCAGAAGGCTTTGGGTACTAAGCTGAGATTGAGTTTTGCTTATCATCCGCAGACAGATGGACAGATCGAGAGGACGATTCAGTCGTTAGAAGATTTGTTACGTGCTTGTGTGCTAGAAAAAGGAGGTGCTTGGGATAGTTATCTGCCTTTGATTGAATTTACCTACAACAACAGTTTTCATTCGAGTATAGGTATGGCTCCGTTTGAGGCATTGTATGGTAGGAGATGTAGGACTCCATTGTGTTGGTACGAAGCTGGTGAGAGTGCTGTAATTGGACCAGAAATTGTACAATAGGGGCTACGGAGAAGATTAAGATGATTCAAGAGAAGATGAAAGCTTCTCAGAGTCGTCAAAAGAGTTATTATGATAAAAGGAGGAAGACACTTGAGTTTCAAGAGGGAGATCATGTGTTTATGAAGGTTACCCCTATGACGGGTATTGGTCGAGCTTTGAAGTCAAAGAAGTTGACTCCGCGATTTATTGGACCATTCCAAATTTCAGAAAGAGTGGGAGAAGTGGCATATCGTATTGCGTTACCGCCGATGCTTGCCAACTTGCATGATGTATTCCATGTGTCGCAACTGAGGAAATACATTTCAGATCCGTCCCACGTGATCCAAGTGGATGATGTGCAGGTTAAAGACAACTTAACGGTTGAAACATTACCTGTGAGGATTGAAGATAGAAGACTGAAGCAATTGCGGGGCAAGGAAATAGCTTTAGTCAGAGTAGCTTGGGGAGGACCAGCTGATGGAAACGTAACTTGGGAGTTAGAGAGCCAGATGAAAGACTCATATCCGGAACTCTTTGCTTGAGGTATGTTTTCGAGGATGAAAACTCTTTTAGTGGGGGAGAGTTGTAACATCCCAAAATTTCTAATTTAATTAGTTTAATTTAATTTTAAATTAATTAATTTGAATTAGCATTTTATTGGAGTTATGTGGAAAGAAAAATAAAATGTTAAGTTGTTGGGCCTTATGGCGGAATAAGTAATATGGGGGTGTAAGTGTGAGGGAGCCCATTTCTAATTTTATGTTTTCATAAAATAAGGAAAAACCAGAGGAGAAAGGGTTAGAACGTGAAAAACAGGAAGTTGTGAGAAGAGGTGAAGAACGTGAAAGAGGATCAAAGAGGAAGAAGACCCATCCAAGGATTTGGCTAAGGTAAGGGGGACTTGTCTAATTATCATCTATTATCGGGTTAGGGGCCGATAATACTGAATAGATGTAGAATTCGGGTCGATTGAGTCATATGATAGGTTTAGGGATTGAGTCCAATTGTGTGATGTTTGATCCTATAATTGAATCCATGATATCTATGTTGTTATGATCTCAATTAATGTGTAATTGATGTATTATGAGGTGTTTTTCGTGTTGTTTGTGCATTCTATTTCCCTAGGTTCGTACTGGTATGAATTGGATGAGTTTGGAATGTATGGAATGTTGTTTTCTGCAGGTTGGGGTTCCTGAAATCGCCGGTTGGCGCCGCGTGCATAGGGTTGGCGCCGCGAACAGGTGGGCAGAATGCCAGGAAGTTGTGATACGCTCAGGTCGCGCCGCGTACCTGTGTTCGCGCCGCGAAGGCGTAACTTTTTCTCGTTTCGCGCCGCATGCAGATGTTTGCGCCGCGAACAGCTTGGCAGAGAGCCAAGGAATTCTTGGAACGCTCAGTTCGCGCCTCGAACTGATGATGGCGCCGCGCGCTGTTGGTGTTTTGAGATATTTTTAAAAGTTCAAAGAAGCATAACTTTTTAACCGTTGGTCCGTTTGATGCGCCGTTTCGAGCTAAACGAACCTTATAGAATAATCTATATGGTGATGATTGATTGGTTTTTAGAATGATGAAAATACATGTATGCTATTCTTATTGAGTATGATGATTGATGCAAATACGTGTATGTTTTGTATATGATGATGATGGAATTGTGATTGAATGATGTTAATATATATGAACATACTCAAATAATGATGATGATGTTGATGATGACGATGGTATAAGTATGTTGTATATGTTGCATTCATTCATGTTCATTGATGATACTGTATCCATAAGGGTGTGTTGGATCAGTAAAGGGCATGATTCCCATTGTGTGGAATCTGTGCTGGCAGGGCCGTATCTTGGATGATGTTGGATCGGTCATGGGTTATTCCCATATGATAATGTTGGTACCACATGCATAGTGTCAGTTCATACATATGCATAATTTATAACATGATTGGATGTATTCCAGTGTTGTAAATGTTGATGATGTGTTGATTGTTGTTTGACTTGTTTGATTGTCTGTTTATGAAACAATTGGGTGAATGATGCAACTGTGATGTGTTATTGCTTTATAACCTTATAACATTTGTTAATTATGATGAGACTCACCCTTACATGTTGTCATTTTCAGATTGAGGATAACGGCTGTTCGACTCGGTGAGGATTAGCTCATGAGTCAGTGTTTTAGTAGCGTCAGGTGTCATGCTCTGATAGTTGTAACACTGGGGATGCGATTGTTTAGAGTTTATGATTATGACTCTAGTTATGTTTTGATGTTTTGAAGGATAAGTTTTAAAGATGTTAAACTTAGTCCGTTTTTGATAAATTTCCGCTGTGTTAACATGAAGCGTTTTAATTTATGATGATTACCTCGGTGAATGCATGACCTGACTGAATGATGTTTATTTATTATGAATTGTGGCACCCTTATTTCATGTACTCTGAATAATTGTTTTAAATTGCTGCGGGGTTAGTAAGGGGTGTTACACATCCGTCCAGCATTTTTCTCGTGACACCTCCAGAGATAATCTTTCAAGCTTTCATTTGCCCTTGGATTTCCAAAGTTTCCTTTTTCTCTTTCTTTCACCAGAAACTTCTCTAGCTCCTCGATTTCAGATAAAGGTTGCCCAAAATTCACCATATTGACTCCTGCTGGGGGAACTTCAGAAATCCTTATCTGTTGGAGCTTCACCCTGAGGTCTTCAGTGGCCTCACTAGTTTTCTCCCTAAGACCCTCAGTGGCCTTTGACTCGAATGCCTCTTCAACATCAATATTGAAGATTACATTGTTGCTTAGGCCCTCAGTAGCCTGCGATGTCAACTTCAGACATATCCACCATGTTGGTGTCGACTAGTTCAGCGTAGTTGGTGTCAGCGACATTGAGGGGATCAGCATCGACCTTCATGTTGTTCTTTCCTTTGTCAGCGAACTTTAAACGACCATCCTTGATAGCATTTTGAATTAGATCCCTGAAAAGAAAGCATTGTGAGGTTTTATGGCCTAAAAATCCATGATATTTACAAAAACCTCGTTTCTTCCGTTGTTCCAACGGAGGAACTTTGGAATTGGGAGGCACTATCATCTGGCCATCTTTTACTAATAAATAAAAAATTTCATCAAATTTAGTGATGTCAAAAGTGTATGTTTTGTTTGGGAATTTGTCGTTCTTGTCATTTTCGACATGATTTTTCCCATTAGTGGGGATGAGTAGTTTACAAGAGTATGGAGGTGCTTCTTTTAATTCAGCCAAGTCTATTTCGACCTCTTCGAAATTATATGAATCCTCGAAGGTTTCACCTTCAGCATCTTCAGCCTCAATATATGATACTCTCTCCTTTTTATAATTCTTATTCGATATGGCCTTCTCAGCTTTCAATCGTTCGACTTGTCGATCTCTATCTGCCAACTGGGCCATATCTCTCAAATAGTGAGTATCCAATTTCTTTCTAATTGAATAGTCTAACCCGCTTGCAGCCATTTCGATTAATTCATGTTCCGGAACAACTGTGAAGCATCTTGATTTCAGTAAACGGAACCTATTAAAGTAGTCATCTATAGGCTCTGTGAATTTCCTCTTAATGCTAGCCAACTCTTTCAGACTAATCTTGGTTTGTCCCATGTAGAATTGTTCATGGAACGTCCTTTCTAAGTGTGCCCAAGTGTCTATAGAATTTGGAGGTAAGGTGGTGAACCACGTGAAAGCATTTTTTGTTAGTGACCTAGGGAAATATTTAATTCTCAAATTCTCGTTCCCCGCTAAATCACCAGCCTCTGTCAAATATCAGGCTATGTGTTCCACAGTCGATTCACTAGTATCCCCTGAAAATTTTGTAAATTTGGGTACTTTGGTACCCCTTGGTAGTTCAGTCTGCAGAATATATTCCGCTATAGGGGAAGTGTAATTTGAACGTCAAAGTCCAGTATTAAGGCCATTATTGGCCATAATTCTTTCTATCAGGGTGGTTAGGTTATTTTCTGTCGCCATATTGTCTCTCCTAACCCTGTGTAGTACTTCATCTGGATGTTGGTCCCTATTAACTACGACTAACCTAGGTTGTTCTTCGAGAACTTCCTGTTGACCAGTATTGGTCCTTCGGTTCTGATTTTCTAAATCTATCACTTGATTTCTTTCACCGGGTCTTTGCCTTGGTGGTTGAACTAAATCTTGAACAGGAGTCAAGATTGGTTCGTCTTCTCGAATGGTAGCCTGATTATTCCCTCGTCTAGTAAACGTTTGAGGGGCTCCAAAAAAATCTGCCATATGTCCTATTTGTGAAGATATCTTTTGGTATGTTTCTACATTATCCTGGTTAGTCCTGGCAACGTTTGTTATTAAGGGAGAAAAAATCGAACCCATTTCTCGAGCAAGGACACCCACCATATCGTGATTGCTTGCATCCATCTCATGCCTAAATGCTGCTTGATTATTTGTAGTTAAGGTAGGCATTTGGCCTGAAGGTCCTGGGTTTTGCACACTTCGACCTACTGAACCGGCGTTAGGCAAAAATGTCACCGTACCAGGTTGAGTGTAGGTAGGTCCTCCACCTTGTAATTCTGCCATATATGATGGCAGCATTTGTAACACCCCTCTAAATAACCCGCAGCAATTAAACGAATCAATAAATCAGAGTAACATGTAGAGAGGTATCACAATTCAAAAATAACAAAATACACGTCACATAAGTCATGCCTCATTGGAACACCTGAAATTCATAACTCATTATCCAAACCATGTTCTACGCAGCGGAAAAATACCACATCAAGTCTACATTATTACTAAATGTATCAGACTTCAACCAAAACAGATAAATATAGAGTTACAATCAAAACCACAAACAAACGTTCCCAGTGTTACAACTACCAGAGCATGACACCTGACGCTAACTAAAAACACTGACTCATGTGCTAATCCTCACCGAGTCGAACAGCTGCTATCTTCAGTCTGAAAATGACAACATGTAAGGGTGAGTCTCGTCATAATTAACAAATGTTATAAGGTTATAAAGCAATAACACGTCACAGTTGCATCATTCACCCAATTGTTTCATAAACAGACAATCAAAACAAAACAAATAACAACCAACACATCATCAGCATTTACAATACTGGAATACCTTCAATCATGTCGTAAATCATGCATATGAATGAACTGACACTATGCATGTGGTACCAACGTCATCCAATGGGTATAACCCATGACCGATCTATCATCATCCAGATACGGCCCTGCCAGCACAGATTCCACACAATGGGAATCATGCCCTTCACTGATCCAACACATCCCTTATGGATACAGTATCAACAATGCACATGAATGAATGCAACATATATAACATACTTACATCATCATCAACATCATCCTCAATAATCATCATCATCATTCAAGTATGTTCATATATATTAACATCATTCAACCACAATTCTATCATCATCATGTCGAAAACATGCACATATTTGCTACAATCATCATTATCATCAAGAAATAACAACATATATTATCATCATTCTAAAACCAGTCAAATCATCATCACATAGATCGTTTAATAAAGTTCATTTAGCCCAAAACGGCGCATCAATTGAACCAACGGTTAGAAAGTTATGCCTCTTTGAACTTTCTTAAAAATATCACAAAACATCAACAGCACGCGGCGCCATCACGCATTCGCGGCGCGGAACGAATCGAAACAACGCCTTCGCGGCGCGTACACATGTTCGCGGCGCGGAACGATTTGGAACAACGCCTTCGCGGCGCGGTCACCTGTTCGCGGCGCGTACTGAACTCAACAAGTCTTCCTGGCCTTACGCCTTCAGGTTCGCGGCGCATCCCCTATGTACGCGGCGCGAACCGCGATTCTAAAAACCCCAATCTGCAGAGAAGACAGCATTCCATGTATCCCAAACATCCCAACACATACCAGTTCGAACATAGAGAATTAGAATGCACAAACAACACCAATTACGTCTCATAATACACCAAATATTCATCAATTGAGATTATAACAACACATACATCATAGATTCAAAACACAGGGGTCAAATATAATACAATTGACACAATCCCTAAACCTATCATATGACTCAATTGATCCGAATTCTACATCTATTCAGCATTATCAACCCCTAACCCGATAATAGATGATAATCAAGACAAGTCCCCCCTTACCTTAGATAATTCTGGATTCTTGGTCTCTCCCTCTATCGTTCTCCTTCGCGTTCTTCGTTCCTCGGACTTCTTTCTTTCACGCTCTTTCTTTGTTCCCAAATCCAATGTTTATGAAATAATAAAATTAGAAAAAGGTTTTACAGGATCACCCCTCCTTCTTCCTCTATTTCCACATATGGCCCAAAGCCAAAACCCCATTTATTTATTAATTCCACAATTTCTTTAATAATTCTAATTATTAATTCAATAATAAAATTAAATTAATATTAAAATTATACGGGCGTTACAACTCTCCCCCACTAAAAGAGTTTTCGTCCTCGAAAACATACCTCAAGCAAAGAGCTCCGGATAGGAATCTTTCATCTGGCTCTCTAGCTCCCAGGTAACATTCCCTTCAGCTGGTCCTCCCCAAGCTACTCTGACTAAAGCTATTTCCTTGCCACGCAATTGCTTCAGTCTTCTATCTTCAATCCTCACAGGCAATGTTTCAACCGTTAAGTTGTCTTTTACCTGTACATCGTCTACTTGGATCACATGGGACGGATCTGAAATGTACTTCCTCAATTGAGACACGTGAAACACGTCGTGCAAGTTTGCAAGCATCGGCGGCAAAGCGACACGATATGCCAAATCTCCCACCTTTTCAGAGATTTGGAACGGTCCAATAAAACGCGGAGTCAACTTCCTTGACTTCAATGCCCGACCAATTCCTGTCATAGGAGTAACTCTCATAAACACATGATCTCCCTCTTGAAACTCAAGTGGCTTCCTTCTTTTATCATAGTAACTCTTCTGACGACTCTGAGAAGCTCTCATCTTCTCCTGAATCATCTTAATCTTCTCCGTAGTCTGTTGTACAATTTCTGGCCCAATCACAGCACTCTCACCAGATTCATACCAACACAACGGCGTCCTACATCTCCTACCATACAAAGCCTCAAACGGAGCCATACCAATACTCGAATGATAACTATTGTTGTAGGTAAACTCAATCAAAGGCAGATAACTATCCCAAGTACCTCCTTTTTCCAGCACACAAGCACGTAACAAATCTTCTAACGACTGTATTGTCCTCTCCGTCTGTCCATCCGTCTGCGGATGATAAGCAGAACTCAACCTCAGTTTAGTACCTAAAGCCTTCTGCAAACCTTCCCAGAACTTAGACGTAAACCTCGGATCTCTGTCTGACACGATACTTGAAGGAATACCGTGAAGACTAACTATCTTCTCGATATACAACTGGGCTAGCTTCTCCATCGGATAATCCATCCTCACCGGTATAAAATGTGCAGACTTAGTCAACCTGTCTACCACAACCCAGATAGCTTCACAATTTCTGACAGTTCTCGGCAAACCCGAAACAAAATCCATTGATATGCTATCCCACTTCCATTCAGGAATAAACATCGGTTGCATAAACCCAGACGGTTTCTGATGCTCAATCTTTGACTTCTGGCAAGTCAAACAAGAATACACAAATTCAACAATTTCCTTCTTCATTCCCGGCCACCAAAACAACTTTTTCAAATCGTGATACATCTTAGTAGCACCAGGATGAATACTCAATCCACTACGGTGTCCTTCTTCCAAAATACGCTTTCGGAGTTCATCAACATCAGGAACACAAACTCTATCACCAAACCTTAGTATACCATTCTCGTCAACTCTGAATTCACCAGTCTTGCCTTGATTTACCAGAGTCAACTTATCAATTAATCCAACATCAGCTTTCTGACCTTCTCTGATTTCTTCAAGAATACCACTAGTCAGCTTCAGCATGCCCAATTTAACACTAGTAGAAGTACTTTCACACACTAAACTCAAGTCTCTGAATTGTTCAATCAAATCCAATTCCTTCACCATTAACTTAGACATATGCAAAGTCTTCCTACTCAATGCATCAGCCACAACGTTTGCCTTACCCGGATGGTAATTCAAACCAAAATCATAATCCTTCAGAAATTCTAACCACCTTCTCTGTCTCATATTCAGCTCCTTCTGATCAAAGAGGTACTTCAAGCTCTTGTGATCACTGAACACCTCAAATCTCGAACCATACAAATAGTGTCGCCACAACTTCAAAACAAACACCACAGCTGCCAACTCCAAATCATGAGTCGGATAATTCCTTTCATGCACTTTGAGTTGTCTCGACGCATAAGCGACCACTTGTTGATTTTGCATTAACACACCACCTAAACCCATTAGTGATGCGTCACAATAAACCACAAATGATTCTGTCGGACTTGGCAAAATCAGGATAGGAGCACTAGTCAACCTTCTCTTCAGCTCTTGGAATCCTTCTTCACACTTTGCATCCCAAATAAAAGCTTGTCCTTTCCTGGTCAGTTTAGTTAACGGCAATGCTAACTTTGCAAATCCTTCAATAAACTTCCTGTAATAACCTGCAAGGCCAAGAAAACTACGAATTTCTGATACTGACTTCGGAGCTTCCCACTGAGACACGGCTTCTATCTTTGTAGGATCAACAGCAATACCATTCTTAGAAATCACATGCCCAAGAAAACTAACTTCTTCTAACCAGAATTCACACTTCGACAGTTTGGCAAAAAGTTGCTTCTCCTTCAACAGTTCTAACACAGTTCTGAGGTGTTCGGCATGTTCTTCCTCATTCTTAGAATATATCAGAATATCGTCGATAAATACCACCACAAACTTGTCGAGATAAGGATGAAATATTCTGTTCATATACTCCATAAAAACACCAGGTGCATTAGTAACTCCAAACGGCATTACAGAATACTCATAATGTCCATACCTCGTTCTAAAAGCAGTCTTCTGAATGTCATCATCTTTCACACGTATCTGGTGATACCCAGACCTCAAATCAATTTTACTAAATACCCGCGCTCCAACCAACTGATCCATCAAATCATCAATCCTCGGCAATGGATACCGATTCTTGATAGTAACCTTGTTCAATTGTCTGTAATCTACGCACAGCCTCATCGAACCCTCTTTCTTCTTTACTAGTAACACAGGCGCACCCCACGGAGAAACACTAGGACGAATAAATTTCTTCTCCAGCAATTCTTCTAACTGCTTCTTCAGTTCGGCTAGCTCAGACGGCGACATACGGTACGGTGCCATCGACACTGGACTGGTTCCCGGAATCAAATCAATAGAAAACTCCACTTCTCTTTCCGGTGGTAATTCATTTACATCTTCAGGAAAAACTTCTGGAAATTCACACACCACAGGTAAATCGCTACTAGCCACCTTTTCTTTCACATTCATCATTGCGAACAACATAAATACTGTTGCACCATCTCCGATAGCTTCATTCACCTGCCTAGCTGTCATTTCCAGATTATCAGCACAACTCTCTTCAGGAAAAGTTACCGTCTTCTCAAAACAGTTGATATGAACACGGTTGAACTCCAACCAGTTCATTCCCAGGATTACATCAAGTTCTTTCAACGGAAGGCACACTAAGTCCATTCCGAATTCTCTACCAAAAATATCAATCGGACAATTCAAGCATGCAGACGAAGTAGTTACTGAACCCGACGCAGGAGTGTCAATAATCATACTTCCATTGATGTCAGATATCTCAAGATTTAACCTCGTAGCACAGTCCAAAGAAATAAAAGAATGAGTTGCTCCAGTATCAATAATCGCAACTAAAGGTGTGCCATGAATAAAACACGTACCTTTAATCAATCTGTCCTCTGGAGTAGTCTCTGACCCGGTCAAAGCAAAAACTTTTCCTCCCGATTGGTTCTTCTTTGGCTTAGGACAATTGGGACTGATGTGACCCTCTTCACCACAGTTGTAACAAGTCACAACCCTCTTCCTACAATCAGCCGCGACATGACCCACTTCCTCACACTTGAAGCACTTCTTCTGGTTCAGCTTACACTCATTCCTACGATGTCCCACCTCACCACAATTGAAGCATCTGATACGAGCACTGGAATCTCCCCCACTGGGTTTCTTCCAATCAACAGGTTTACCTCTACCATATGGTTTACTTCTGTCCATAGGCTTCTTTCCCTTTCTGTCAACCAACTCGCGAGAGTGAGATGACTTCAGCTTGACGCTATCTTCCTCAAAAATTCTGCTACAATCCACCAGATCAACAAATCTCCGGATCCTCTGGTACCTGATACCCTGTTTGATCTCATCACGAAGGCCATTCTCAAACTTGACACATTTCGAGAATTCACTGGCCTCGTCGTTGTTGTAGTGCACATAGTACTTTGCCAGTTCCACAAACTTGGCAGCATACTCTGGTACAGTCATGTTACCTTGAACCAACTCCAAAAATTCTACTTCTTTTCTGCCCCTGACATCCTCAGGAAAATACCTCCTCAAAAACTCCCTTTTGAATATAGCCCAAGTAACCGCTGTACCGCCGGCATCCAGTTCAGCTTTTGTTGTCAACCACCAGTCATCAGCCTCTTCAGACAACATGTGAGTACCAAACCTCACCTTGAGATTCTCAGCACAATCTATGACTCGGAAAATCCTCTCGATCTCTTTGAGCCATTTCTGAGCACCCTCAGGATCGTGCGTGCCTTTGAACAATGGAGGATTGTTCCTCTGAAAATTCCCCAGTTGCCTATCAGCACCAATCCCTGTTCCTACAGTCCCTCCTCCAAGCACACCAGCAATCATGCCCAGAGCCTCAGCAAGAGCATCATCGTTTCTTCCTCCTCTTCCAGCCATTTGTTCTGCTTAAATACAACAATCCAGTCAGAACAAGTATCGACAATAACTCGTATTAGTCGTATACACAGGAAAACTGACACTGACACTAAGACTCTGGTCACAACGACCGACTATGCTCTGATACCACTATTGTAACACCCCTCTAAATAACCCGCAGCAATTAAACGAATCAATAAATCAGAGTAACATGTAGAGAGGTATCACAATTCAAAAATAACAAAATACACGTCACATAAGTCATGCCTCATTGGAACACCTGAAATTCATAACTCATTATCCAAACCATGTTCTACGCAGCGGAAAAATACCACATCAAGTCTACATTATTACTAAATGTATCAGACTTCAACCAAAACAGATAAATATAGAGTTACAATCAAAACCACAAACAAACGTTCCCAGTGTTACAACTACCAGAGCATGACACCTGACGCTAACTAAAAACACTGACTCATGTGCTAATCCTCACCGAGTCGAACAGCTGCTATCTTCAGTCTGAAAATGACAACATGTAAGGGTGAGTCTCGTCATAATTAACAAATGTTATAAGGTTATAAAGCAATAACACGTCACAGTTGCATCATTCACCCAATTGTTTCATAAACAGACAATCAAAACAAAACAAATAACAACCAACACATCATCAGCATTTACAATACTGGAATACCTTCAATCATGTCGTAAATCATGCATATGAATGAACTGACACTATGCATGTGGTACCAACGTCATCCAATGGGTATAACCCATGACCGATCTATCATCATCCAGATACGGCCCTGCCAGCACAGATTCCACACAATGGGAATCATGCCCTTCACTGATCCAACACATCCCTTATGGATACAGTATCAACAATGCACATGAATGAATGCAACATATATAACATACTTACATCATCATCAACATCATCCTCAATAATCATCATCATCATTCAAGTATGTTCATATATATTAACATCATTCAACCACAATTCTATCATCATCATGTCGAAAACATGCACATATTTGCTACAATCATCATTATCATCAAGAAATAACAACATATATTATCATCATTCTAAAACCAGTCAAATCATCATCACATAGATCGTTTAATAAAGTTCATTTAGCCCAAAACGGCGCATCAATTGAACCAACGGTTAGAAAGTTATGCCTCTTTGAACTTTCTTAAAAATATCACAAAACATCAACAGCACGCGGCGCCATCACGCATTCGCGGCGCGGAACGAATCGAAACAACGCCTTCGCGGCGCGTACACATGTTCGCGGCGCGGAACGATTTGGAACAACGCCTTCGCGGCGCGGTCACCTGTTCGCGGCGCGTACTGAACTCAACAAGTCTTCCTGGCCTTACGCCTTCAGGTTCGCGGCGCATCCCCTATGTACGCGGCGCGAACCGCGATTCTAAAAACCCCAATCTGCAGAGAAGACAGCATTCCATGTATCCCAAACATCCCAACACATACCAGTTCGAACATAGAGAATTAGAATGCACAAACAACACCAATTACGTCTCATAATACACCAAATATTCATCAATTGAGATTATAACAACACATACATCATAGATTCAAAACACAGGGGTCAAATATAATACAATTGACACAATCCCTAAACCTATCATATGACTCAATTGATCCGAATTCTACATCTATTCAGCATTATCAACCCCTAACCCGATAATAGATGATAATCAAGACAAGTCCCCCCTTACCTTAGATAATTCTGGATTCTTGGTCTCTCCCTCTATCGTTCTCCTTCGCGTTCTTCGTTCCTCGGACTTCTTTCTTTCACGCTCTTTCTTTGTTCCCAAATCCAATGTTTATGAAATAATAAAATTAGAAAAAGGTTTTACAGGATCACCCCTCCTTCTTCCTCTATTTCCACATATGGCCCAAAGCCAAAACCCCATTTATTTATTAATTCCACAATTTCTTTAATAATTCTAATTATTAATTCAATAATAAAATTAAATTAATATTAAAATTATACGGGCGTTACAGCATTCCATAAGGGTACCAAGGTCTCCAACTGTCGAATGCTGTTGATGGCCTTGGGGTATGTAATTGACTTGCAGAATTTGTCGAAAAATGTGGTATTTCTGTTGTGCCTGTAAAGGGAGGCACGGTAGTCGAACTAGATACCGGCATTGTCCCTGTTGGCCCTGATGTATTTTCGGGCATGGTCTGAGAACTACTCACGGCCGCAGAGCCTGTCGATGTGGGTATCTCCTGTGCTTCTGGCATAGAAGTCGAAACATTTGTAGTACTTGATGCTACTGTTCTTGACCCTTGTGGGGGATCTTGGTTTCCCCTTACACTGGTCGAATTGACCATTTTCTTGTTGTATCTTCGTTTAGGAATCGGTTGCGCACGGTTGGTTAATTTACCGCTCCTAAGGTTTATACAAGGTCTTGATATATTCTAAACAAAAACAAAAAACAAATTAATGACAAACTGTTTGACAGTGTCCCACTGGGCGTGCCAATTTGTTTACGGTGATTTCCGGTAAACAACCGCTAGTCCTCCAAACTATAAATATACTTTGGTTACTCGCAGGATCGACTAGATTGATTCTAGGACATAGTCAAAGAGTTGTCTTTCAAGATAATTTGGTGCATATTCTTTGGTCTTTTGTTTCGCTTCAAAAATTTGATTATGGTATGAACGTATAAATAACTTGCGAAATAAACTAACAAAGTACACAACTGAAAATAAACTTGTTATAAACGTAAATAGAACTTTAACGAAGATTTAAAAGAATGTAAATTTCAGAAATGTAAAGTGCAAAAATGTAACAACTCGACGAAAGAAATAAAGACACTTGAATCAACAGAAAGACTAGGCGAAAAAGTAAAGGAAATTAAAAGACATTTCGATTCTGAAATAGAAATACAAATACATTTAAAATGTTGGTGTCATACGTACATTTCTCAGCGAACTCTTTCTCTTAGCACTTGATACTTGAGTGATTTGTACAAAATGAACACACTGGATCCTGATACTAAGACCCTTATTTATACTAATTCGACCCTAACGGTCCTACGCTAACGAAATGCCACGTTGCCCACATGCATGTGTTTTGAATCCCTGGGGCGCCATCTGTCCTCGTTGGTTTAATCAGATTATTCGAAATTCAAAACCTCCCGCCTGAATCCTATTTCGATACGTGGCCACGTGAGAATACAGCGAAATACTTCAAGTTTCAGTACTCTTGTATTTCAGAAAACTATTTAAGTCTTGAAGACAGCCTATCTCGATTCAGCTTCGATTTTAGGAATCTTCATCATAAATAACATTTTTGCAAATGGTCATCGAAAGCCATTTTCTTTTCGAACCTTACGTCTTCGAAAAGGCATATTGAACAATCAAAATCTCTAGTTAACAGGTGTACGGTTGCAATATCTTGAGCAAGCATGCTTTGCTTGTAGTGACTTCCTCGATTACGTGAAAAACATTTGATTGATCCCACATAGGCAAAGATTTGTAGGGGCATGGATTGATCGTGTGCTTCATTTTGGTAACACCACGACTAATCGGTATGTCATAATTCTTAGTTTTTTTTAGTACGTATTAATTTTTAAAGTGTTGTTTTTTAAACTTAATTTTTTTTTAGAATTGAGTCTGCACATTAGAAGTTAAAGCAGATGATAGAAAACGGTCTTTATGACATGGTCAAAATTTAGGAAGCTATGAATTCTAACATAAAATCGGTTTGATTTGTGAAATATATATTTTTAAAATTAGTTAAATGGAAGCTCAAAACAATACCAAAGAACAACTAAAAAAACAAATAAAAAATTACTAACTTAAAAGACAATTAGAGGATTCGATGATGCAAATCCACATCATACACATAATAGTAACTATATTATTACATCATAGTAACAACTAAGATAAAAGTAGAAACAACCGTAAAGTAAACCAAAATTGAAAGAAAGTTGAATTTATTCACAACAAAGTACTACACAACACAACAGCATAGAAAAAGCTCAGCATATGAAAAGAAAAGAGATCCATATCAAGATGAAAAAGTCCCCACAGAAAAGTGAATAAAATACTCACAAAAGGATGAGAGAGAAACAAACAAACAATTCCATTTTCATTTCAACAAAATCACGACCCAGCAAGCAGTACAAAAAAAGAATCAATCTCTCAACTGCGTGCAAACTCGCTCACTCACTCGCTCGCTCACTCACTCGTTCACTAACTCACTAACTCGTGAATGGCGAAGAGCAATGAAGAACCACCAAATTCGAATCTGAGCATCAACAAACCACCGTTGAAGAAGACGAAAACACTCTCCTCTCTCAATCTCAGAGTCTCCGTCGCCGCCGATAATGGAATCGGAAATTCATCTTCTTCATCTTCAACCAAAACCGATTTCGAACAACAGCAATGGAACTATCCTTCCTTTCTCGGCATTGGCTCCACCTCCAGAAAAAGACGACCGCCTCCTCCTCCCAAACCTTCCAACCTAAAACCTCCCGCCTCCGCCTCCGACTTCCAAACCAAACCTCACTCCGAACCTAAAACCTCTTCCTCTTCCTCTTCGCCATCTTCTATCGCCGTCACCAAACAACAACAACAACAACACTCTATCTCTTCTCCAGTCTTCTATCTGGTTAGTTACTTTTCCTCTTTCACCTTCTATTTATACAATTGCATGATTCATTTTAATTTTTTATTTTTCTTTACTATTTTTGCAGTTCATTATCACATGTGTTATTTTTGTGCCATATTCAGCTTATCTACAATACAAGCTTGCCAAACTCAAGGTATTGCATGATTTTTGAGCTTATAGCTTATAAATTCATAAGTCTAAAAGTACATGTTTGGTTACAACCTTTTAGCTTATTTTGATAAGCTAATAATTCAAGTAGCTTATAGCTTAAAACATAAGCTAATAGTTCAAGCAACTTATAGCTTAAAACTTATAGTAACTAATTGAATTTTCTCTCAATTTTGTCCGTGTAATCTTAATTAAAAAAAATTAAATAAATAAATTCTATTTATATGTCATTTCAAATTTATAAATAAGTTAGTTGATCAACTAAGGGTCTGATTGGATAAACGGCTTATTTGCAACTTATATTATCGAAATAAGTGTTTATGAATAAGTCTGCATAAGCTATTTTTAGAACAAAAGATAAACTTAATTTAAATTGTTTTTATATCTATATGTTATAAGTTGTTTCCCGAAGTTATATTGGAGAACTTATAAAAATACACTCAAAATATCTTATTTTGATAAGCTAATTGAAGTAACTTGTAGTTTAGAGCTTATAACAATTAAATTTTCTCTCAATTTTACCCGTGTAATCTTGATTTTAAAAATTAATAATTGAATAAAGATGTTCTATTTATGTCATTTCAAATTTATAAGCTAGTTCAACAATTGCTAATTTTATCGGACACTACAAATTCAATCAGCTAGATTATCCACTATCAACTAGCTTATAAGCTCATCTGCTGTAAGATAGCTTATCAACCATCATCCACTTTTTATCAAATGGAATTTTAATTGACTTCTTATTTATGTTGGATTGGATCCATTATTTATTTACTTATTTATGAAGTCAATTTATTGGTTTCAGGATATGAAACTTCAACTTTGTTGTCAAATTGATTTTTGTTCTGGGAATGGAAAAACATCTTTACAAAAAGATGTTGTTGATGATGTTGATGATGGTTCCTTTTCTTATAACATTCTGAATGCAGATAGTAGAACAATTTCTTTGTATATTGTGCTTTTCACCCTTGTTTTGCCTTTTGTATTGTACAAATATATTGATTATCTTCCTCAAATGATTAATTTCTTGAGGAGAACCAATGGTAATAAGGAGGATGTACCATTAAAGAAGAGAGTTGCTTATAATGTAGATGTGTTTTTCTCCATATATCCTTATGCAAAGCTGCTTGCACTTCTTTTTGCAACTCTCTTTCTTATAGCATTTGGTGGTTTAGCGTTGTATGCGGTTACTGGCGGTAGCATGGCTGAAGCACTCTGGCATTCATGGACTTATGTAGCTGACGCAGGAAATCATGCTGAAACGGAAGGAATGGGCCAGAGAATCGTCTCTGTCTCAGTTAGCGCAGGTGGCATGCTTATATTTGCCATGATGCTTGGGCTTGTTTCGGATGCTATATCTGAGAAGGTCGATTCACTTAGAAAAGGGAAGAGTGAAGTGATTGAAAGAAACCATGTACTCATCCTTGGGTGGAGTGACAAACTGGTAATCATTTAATTGGTTTTCCTGGAAAAATGCTTGAGTTTTTGAATTAGAATTAGAATTTGATGTTTAGGAATTCATTTTATCCGATGGTTATGGACCCCTAGGAAAATTGGGATTCCTTGCATACACATACGTTATGAAGTTTTTTCCCTCTGTATGAGTGTTATGCATCTGAGTGCATTAGTTACTTTTCTTGATAAATATGACAAATGAAGGTTGATAAGTTATATTTTATCGTAGGGCTCACTCTTGAAGCAGCTAGCAATAGCAAATAAGAGTGTTGGTGGTGGTGTTATTGTGGTCCTTGCTGAAAAGGAAAAGGAGGAAATGGAAATGGATATAGCCAAGCTAGAATTTGATTTCATGGGGACGTCTGTAATATGTAGAAGCGGCAGTCCACTTATACTGGCTGACTTAAAGAAGGTATTACCATCGTATTTTGTTCTTCGTTAATGGAAAATAGGGTAACTTGAGTCTTAGCATAGTCTCTGTGATCATTTTTTATTCTTTATTATGTATTTGTAGGTTTCAGTTTCAAAGGCACGTGCAATCATTGTTTTAGCTTCAGACGAAAATGCAGATCAGGTCATTTACCTTACTTGCTAATAGTTATTGTTGTTTTGCTGGCGATTAACTTTTGCATTGGAACTTCTTAGTCAATCTTTTTTTGCAAATTTATGTCTCCAGAGTGATGCACGTGCTTTAAGAGTTGTTCTTAGCTTAACTGGTGTAAAGGAGGGCTTAAGGGGGCATGTTGTTGTGGAGATGAGTGACCTTGACAATGAACCCCTAGTGAAACTTGTTGGTGGGGAACTCATTGAAACAGTTGTTGCACATGATGTAATTGGACGTTTGATGATTCAATGTGCTCTGCAGCCTGGCCTTGCACAGGTCATTATTCAAATTACTCAATCCCTCTATTAAGCATTGCTGGAATTTGTAGTGGCTAAAATGTTATGGACTTGATGACATTTCTGGTGCATTTGGTTTCCAATTACTTAAACTTGGTGTCATTTTGTGTTTGTTTGTTCATTTGTTTTCTTCCCTTGGCCAGATATGGGAGGACATTCTGGGATTTGAGAATGCTGAATTTTACATAAAAAGATGGCTTGAATTGGATGGTCTTGTTTTCAAAGACATACTAATTTCATTTCCGGATGCAATACCCTGTGGGGTTAAGGTTGCTGCAGATGGAGGGAAAATTGTCATAAATCCAGATGATAATTATGTTTTGAGAGACGGTGATGAGGTCCTTGTCATAGCTGAGGATGACGACACCTATGCTCCAGGCTCTCTGCCAGAGGTAATCTTTATGTTCTAGCTGGCCTTTCAGCATTGGATCCATTTAGTATGTCCGCCTTATTGGAAAATATGCCAATTAGGTATTAAAATGTAGTATATCTTGCACATTTTCTTGGATTCATTAAGTCAATGATCATAGGTGACTTAGACAATACATTTTTGTAGTCAGAGACCAACATTACATATTACATGTTTGTTTTAATACTTTCTAATTTGTATAGGTACGCAAGGGCTATTTCCCCAGGTTACGGGACCCCCCTAAGTATCCAGAAAAAATATTATTTTGTGGCTGGCGCCGTGACATTGATGATATGATCATGGTAATCCCCTAAATTTTGTTAATTCCATATTACTGCAAATATACTTATATTTAAAGACAAGCTACATGGCTGTTGTGCACTATTATATTAATGTGTAAGAATGAATTATTTACCGTTTGAGGAAACATAAAATAGGTCAAATCAAGCTACATTTAAAAGATCTTGATTACTATGGAATTACTAAACAAAATTGAATTTTGACCCTGTCAAAGGTTGTATATGAAAATACAGTATTAGCCAAATAACCATCTGGTGATTTAATATTTAGCCAAATAACCATCTGGTGATTTAATATTTAGCCAAATAACCATCCTACAGACCAAAAATATAATATTAAGCATTTTGTATGGGATATCTCTTGGTATGAGATCTGCAAAAAGGTTCAACACCCTAGTTTAATTAATTAAGGTTCAATGTCTCGACTTGTAATAGTTTATTTAAGCATCAGAGCAATACTTGTATGACAATCCTACGGAAATTAAGATATTATTCAGTAAGAAACTGCACTGTGTATACAGTATACTGTGGTAATGGCAAGTAGTCACATGACTGTAATTATTAACAGATCCATCTACAATATGAAAAAAAAATCCGAACTTAGCTTCATAATCTTCTAACTTATCTTTCATCATTTTTGTTTTGCAGGTTTTAGAAGCATTCTTGGCCCCTGGTTCAGAACTCTGGATGTTCAACGAGGTTCCTGAAAAGGAAAGAGAGAGGAAACTTGCTGCTGGTGAACTTGACGTTTTTGGGCTAGAGAACATAAAGCTTGTCCACAGAGAGGGAAATGCTGTCATTAGGCGGCACCTGGAGAGTCTTCCATTGGAGACTTTTGATTCTGTATGTTTCAAATCTTTTTCTCTTCATATTTATAGCTTGCTTGAGATGCGTTAAGTGACAAGTGTGCACTGAGGAAGGAATCAATTTGCATTTACGCAATATGTTCATGTGAATGTTTAGAGTTTGATGTCACGGTGAATAACCAAAATGTATAGCTGGACATACATAGATGATCATATTTTATGCTAACAGTAATTAATTCTGGAAAATTGATTGAGAATCCTTCTAGCATTTACAATTATTAGTAATATCCTACTTTCTTTTAAAAAGTGACATGATTAGAATGATTGCCTCCACGTAACTGGTGGAAGTGATAAAACAAAAATTATGTGAGCATATATTTAGGAGAAAAAGGGCCTGTCGAAGTAGGAATTCAAGTATCATAGAATATCCTCAGATTTAGGACAGTCTAGCAAAGTAATGGAAACTATTCTTCAACTGTATACTAACTCTAAGAAGACAGATCCTTATTCTTGCAGATGAGTCAGTGGAGGATTCTGTCGCTCATTCCGACTCAAGATCCCTAGCTACCCTTCTGCTCATTCGTGATATACAGGTATCCACTACTAGGGTTATGATGTTCATATAATACTACTGCCGCTTTTAAAAATACAATACTACTGTCGAACTGTTTCGTGAACTTATTTGAAATGAAAACCATCCCCATCCCCTGCCTTTTTTTTGTAGTCGAGACGTCTACCATACAGAGACACAAAGTCAACTTCTTTGAGGTTATCCGGGTTCTCTCACAACTCATGGATCCGTGAAATGCAGCATGCTTCAGATAAATCAATTATAATTAGTGAAATTTTGGATTCTAGGACTAGAAATCTAGTTTCTGTGTCCAGAATCAGTGATTATGTATTATCTAATGAGCTGGTTAGCATGGCACTAGCTATGGTGGCTGAAGACAAGCAAATCAACCGTGTTCTTGAGGAATTATTTGCAGAGGAGGTAACTTTCAATTGAACTGATTTGTGCTTTTTCACGCCTAGTTGATGGATTTTAGCTGAATTTCGATGTGTCTTTGGTCACAATCCTTTCTCTAAATGTGAAATTGAAACTTCCAGTTTAGGATTTTTTTAGGTTTTTGTTTATTTTGTATGGTTTTGGATTCCAATTTCAAAATGACATATAATGTTGGAATTGTGGTGTACTTATGACAGGGGAACGAGATGTGTATTAAACCTGCAGAGTTCTATTTATTTGATCAGGAGGAGCTATGTTTTTATGATATAATGATTAGAGGTCGTACCAGGAAGGAAATCGTTATAGGATATCGCCTGGCCAGCCAAGAGCGTGCTATCATCAACCCTTCAGAAAAGTCAGTGACAAGAAAATGGTCACTTGATGATGTTTTTGTTGTTATTGCCTCAGGAGAATGACAGAATGAAAGGAATAGTATCATTCTTGTTCGTTATGTATGTTCCGTCTTCATCAGATTCATGCATGCATATGACATTATGACCCTTCCTTTGTCTCCCCATTTAACTTGCCAAAATGTACTGACAGTGGCAGCTAGTTAACTGTTGATAGCAGTTGGGAATTTGAAGACTCCTTAAACTTAGAAGGAACTAGGGTTTTACCGGTTCGAAAATTCCTCAAGATAATGGTTTATTCTGTAACTTAATGTGGATTATTGTATCTGTAACATTACTGTAACTTGTAAAATAAGCTTTCAGAAGTAGATGTAGGTGACTAGGCAGGTCTAGGACAAGTTCAAGTTGCGGAGGATAAAACATGTTTAGAAACTTTGAACTCAATGAGAGTGAGAAAGATGTTGTAGTTGTACTGATTCAAAGAGGTCTATATATATATGATTCACTTTCAAACAATTTTTTTTTTTTTTTTTTTTTTTTTTTTTATATTAAGTCAGTAGTAGCTTGAGAAAAAAAGTTAAGTTTGATGCTTTTTTTTGAAATGGAAGTGAATTTCCATGTTAGTTCAAAAACATGCTTAAGCTTAATTAAGTGCTTACAAAGTGTTTGTAATTTTAATTATATGAACTATTTTTATAGTAAAAAAAAATCAAATAAAGGCAAACTACTTTATACAAACTGGACTTAATTAAATATTTAGTCCTTTAACTTAATTTATAATTTTAATTTGATATTTTGTTAAATAAACGTTATTTTTTAAATCCTTTAAAAATATTTCTGTTAATCAACTTGGTCTCTTATGTTAAATTTTAATCAAAAATATTAATTTATGTTTATATGACAATTCAATTGGTCTTATTCTAATTTCAATGACTTTATGTTATTTTAACTTATGATTATGATTATGGAGTAAAATATTGATTTATCTCTCTATACACAAAATTCTTAACCATAATTCATAAACGTTGACGAACTCTAAATTTTCAGAAGAAGATTTGTTTGCTGTGATAAATTGAGCAAAACTACAACACAAACTTAATCTTTTTTGTCATTATTTTTCACCTTCTCCTTTTATGTATTTAGAGTGAAGACCCATTTTGGTCTCTCACAAATATTACACGAGTTAAATTAGTCCCTCACAAAAAATTTGACTCAACTTAATCCCTTACAAAATTTAACCGGATCATATTAGTCCTTCTGCTAATATTTTTCTCAAATCGTTTTTTTTCTAGTTTTAACCCGTGACTGGACTGCCACGTTGGATTTTATTTATTTTTCATTTTTTAAATACTAAATTGATTTTTATTTTTAATTTTATTTTTAGACAATTATAAATTAATAATATAAAAAAGTCAAAATTGTTTCTTATAAGGAGTTGAACTCAGGCCCACGTGGTTAATCTTAAACAATTCTAAATTTAAAATACAAAAATACAAAATTTGTATCAATATGGTCTCGAACCTAAGTCTCTTCAGATTAAATGACAGTCAATTTAATACAATAGAAATTGATTTGTCTATTTGTAAATGATAGTCACTTTACTAACAATAGAAATTGATTTGTCTAGTTGTTATTGATAGTCACTTTACTAACCGTAGAAATTGATTTGTCTAGTTGTAAATGATAATCACTTTATTAACAATAGAAATTGATTTATCTAGTTGTAAATGATAATCACTTTACTAACAATAGAAATTGATTTGTCTTGTTGTAAATAATTGCTTTACTAACAATAGAAATTGATTTTTCTAGTTGTAAATGATAGTCACTTTATTAACGATAGAAATTGATTTGTCTAGTTGTAAAGTGAAAATCATTTAACTTGAAGGGACTTGGATTTGAGACCTCATAGGTAAAAATTTATGTATAGAATTTGTTGATATTAGTAGAAATCATGGAAATTACTTGTTTAAAAATTACTTTATAAGAAATAATTTTGGCTTTTTTGATACTCCCTCCGTCCCACAATGAGTGACACAGTCCACTATTTCACACATATTAAGAAAAGTGTAGAAAAGTAAGAAAGAGAATAATATTTTTACCATAGCACCCCTAAGCATGTATTGAAAATTGTGAAAGTTTAATTAGTTAGAGGGTAGAATAGGAAAAAATTTATTGAAAATTGAAATGAGTCATTCATTTTGGGACACTAAACTATTCCAAATGCGTCACTCATTATGGGACGGAGGGAGTATTCTTCATTGATAACTGTTTAAAAATAAAATTAAAATTAAAAATTAATTTAGTATTTAAAAAAAATCTAACGTGTCAGTCCAATCACGGTTTAGAAGTATAAAAATAACCGGTTTAGAAGTAGAAAAAACCGATTTGAGAAAAATATTAGTAGAAGGACTAATATGATCCGGTTAAATTTTGTAAGGGATTAAGTTGTGTCAATTTTTTTGTGAGGGACTAATTTGACTCGTGTAATATTTGTGAGGGACCAAAATGGGTCTTCACACGTGTATTTATTTAATTTAAATTTATTTTGACAACTTTTTTAAGAAAATTAAAATAAAAAATTTAAAATATTCTTCTTAGGTTGAATCCTATTTTCTTTCATAGCACCGTTTTTTATCTAATGTTTGAGACTATAATTTTAGATGATGCAACATAAAAATAGATTTTGTAAAATTTGATTTCGTCTTTAAATTAGAATTTGAAATTTTGCCTTTACACACAAGTTTATTCCTAATCACTTTTACTATAATTGATTTTTTAAGTAAAATTGATTTTAATTTATCTATTTGGGTGATTTTGATAAATTAACGCAAGACTGTTCTCAAATATTTGTAATATTAACATTATTTAGGTATATGCATATATAGCGTGCTGTTGTCGCTACCGCGAAAATTAACAGAGTCGTCACTAACATATTTATTCTGAAAAAGAAGGGAATGTCAGCAAACCACGAAATAAAACAACGGTCTCACGACCAGAGAAGAGGGTAAGAGAGTCAGTTACGCGAGGGGAAGGTATAAACACCCCTCGCGCCCATCGTACTCGATGGTATCCACACTTGTGTCTAAAACTATGGGTGTGTAAGCAAATTACGCTAATCTGGACTAAAATGCATGCAAAATGTAGGGAAAAGAAAAAGTTATACTCGCACGGGCCCTACCCCGCTGCCTACGTAAATCCAACCATCACCCTTTCTCAAGGCCTTGCTTGCGGGCCGCGTCCTCCAGGCCTTGTTTGAGGGACTGGTATTATGGGTATCTGATTGACAGGAGAGTACAATTTCTCAACTTAATCACAATGCCTTCCAAACGTCGTGTTAGAGGAACTGTGAATTATAATTTTTTATCTTAATTATATCGACCCTTCATGCCTCTTGTAATAATTTTTAAAATATAATGAATTACCAAGTTACTCTCCTATAATATCAATTTGATTGAATTGAACAAATAAATTTTATATATCCATATTTTATTCCTTTTCTCTTCCTTGTGAATTTATTGACATTCTTTCTTTCGTATGTACGTTAACTGTGCTTGATACTATTTATTTTTAGGCTGATGCTAACATGTGCCCTAAGGGCACATGTTAAAGATACTATAATTAAAAAAAGTTAAATATAATTAAATGCAATAAAGTCATATTTAAAGTTTCGATACGTTGAATGCATAAGTTCTAAGAAAAAATTTCTATAAATATCTCATTAACTTGTGCCCTTGGGGCACATGTTAGCTTTTCCCTTATTTTTATTGTTATCATCCTTCATCACCCAATTACATTTAAAAAAATAAAATAATGATATATCATAAAATTTCACAACAATTAGTGAGACACTACTTGTTCACACTGTACAATATAATTTTAATTGTGCATTTAGATAAAATCAATATATTTTGTAAAGAAAAGTAGCATTATTGTTTCTTCTCTTACATAAAACGTGATCAACATTGGACACAAGTTTAGCTTGTCAAAAAAGCTTGTATTTAATGTCAAGTTATCCACATACAATGTTCACAATTAACTCCTTCTTTTTTGCTTTACCTACCCTACCCCATATCTAATCATATTACTTTTTCCTTCATTTCACTTATTGTTGTAGTTGGTTCCCATTCACATGCAGTTTTAATTCCAGCTTACTTGGGCTGAATGCGACCTAACTTTGTTCATGTTTAAATGGTGCATTGAATGAGACTATGAGAAACACTTCTCTTTCCCACCTTTTCTTATAAATATGTGCATGAAAAAAAAGGTTTTTGTATAAAAAAATCTAGAAATTTAAAAATGATTTTAAAATATAATTTGCAAATGAATGTTGTGAGCTGGTTTGTTTATATTATTTTGATACTTATGGATAAGTTTATCATCTCATGAGTGAAAATAAACAGAATCGTATACTTTTATTTCAAAGAACATCATCTATCACATAACAAAATCACAGACAATATTTTAAGTAACAATATTTTTTTATAAGATAATAAGTAACATGAAATTTGTATTTGATCTGGCGGAGATTGGAGTTTCTCTTACGAGTGAAAAATAGTCAATTTTGATATGATTTTTGAGGATTTGTTGGTAAACTTTAAATTTGATTCGACGTTATGTAAATACTCTGACACTCAACTTAAAAATTATTTGTTCAAACGGTTGATAGGTCTTGGGATTGTTCGTTTCGATTCTTTGCTCCATTTGCCAATGTATATCTTTTGGAATCATTGGGTTTGAGTAGTTATAAATATGCATATTTATCATTTTTGTCTTAACAACCTTCAAAATTAAAGATATAGATAAAAGTTGGGAATCCTAGGATAAACTTAGAGAGACAATGATGAAAATTCACATGATTGTGTTCTTGGAAGTGTGGAAACCTTTGGAGATATCTACGGTGATTAGAGAAAACTTATAAATAACTTAGACTTGTGTGATTTGTAACTCTTTTGTAATCTCTTGTAACAATTTTTATAAGTATATTAAATTGAAGAGTTTCCCTCTCCCTTAGAATATATCAATTTGATCGAACTGGGTAAGCAAGTTTCTTTTTGTTCTTCTCTTTTATCTTCCTCTTGCTTAATGTGGATTTCTTACACTGTTTAACATGTTTTTCTGATTGCTTGAGGTCATTTATTTTGGTTGCCATTATTCTTTATCTCACACATTTTTACTCATAACAAAGTTAATATTAAGATTAAATTTCAAAAATATGTTGGTGTGTTTGAACCTATCAACAAATTCACTATTATTGTTAGAGTTTTCACAACAAGAGATTTCCACCATGGTGGAAAGGGGATTTTGTTTAAAAGTGAGCACTGTGGGTAATAATGAGATATCAAGAAGTTTTTTTGGAGACATCAATGCATGTGCGCCTAACACAAGCATAAAAGGCTGAGATATGGTATAAGACTTGAAGTGTCATTAACTTATGCCTCAGAGATAAAGTTTTAAGGGAAGTCAAGAAGGAGAAGAATGATTTGATATGTGGAAAGCTTGAATCATTGTATATGATCAAGTCTTTGACTTAGAGGTTGGTAGGGAAAAAATTCATAATGGAGATGTTAATAGAATTTCACAAGATCATTGATGTTATAGAGAAAATTTAGGTGAATATTAATGATGAAGACACTTCTTTACTCTTGTTAATCTCATTATCGAGATTCTTTGAGCACTTCAAGCATAAAAGACTGAGATATGGTATAAGACTAGAAGTGTCATTAACTTATGCCTCAGAGATAAAGTTTTAAGGGAAGTCAAGAAGGAGAAGAATGATTTGATATGTGGAAAGCTTGAATCATTGTATATGATCAAGTCTTTGACTTAGAGGTTGGTAGGGAAAAAAATTCATAATGGAGATATTAATAGAATTTCACAAGATCATTGATGATATAGAAAAAATTTAGGTGAATATTAATGATGAGGACACTTCTTTACTCTTGTTAATCTCATTATCCAGATTCTTTGAGCACTTCAAGAATGTCCATCTTTATGGTAAAAAAGATAATATTTCTTTGAATGAAGTCTATATGAGTCTGAGATCCAAGGAGTTTTCAAAGATGAAACATTTGAAGATCAACAATATTGTTTAAGGTTTGACTCTCTCAAGAGAAGGAAGTGAGCGTAGAGAGATGTACAAATCTAAGAGGTTTGATAAGTCAAGGTTAAAATGCTTTATTTTTCAGAAACCCGGTCACTTCATGAAAGATCGTCCCAAAGAAGGAAGACAATGAAGGTTTTGTTCATATATTTGTTTCCTCAAATGAGGATAATTATGATAGTGTTTATGCATTAGTGGTGTCCAATTTGGATATTGAAGATATTTAAGTTTTGGTTTTAAGGTGCTCTTTTCACATGTGTCCAAGGAAGAATACTTTGAGACTTTGAAGTTAGAGGAAGATGGAGTAGTCTCATTGGTGACAATAAGACTTTCAAGGTTTACACTATTGGTACGATCAAATTCAAAACATTTAATGATTGTCAGTTCCTTCTACACAGTGTGAGGTGTGTCTCATAGCTTAGGATACATTTATTATCCATACGAATATTTAAAAATATAGGCTATTACATCAGTGTTGAACATGAAGTGTTAAGATTTATCATGGTGGGTGATCATGGTTAAATGATCTAAAAAAGTGTATTATATATTTTAGAAGGTTTTAATGCAATTTTTCATTCATCATTAACTAATGAAGACTTTTATGACAAGAATAAAGTATTAAATTTGAGGTCAAATCATGATAAATTCTTGAAGGTTGTTTCAAAGTACTTTAATGAGTTTTGCACAAGACAAGGGATAAACACATTTGATTACAGTGTTATCAATGAGTTTTTAAGGGTTAGGCTGATGCCAAACAACTTACCCGATCAACAGATATCCATTCACAAGAATACATTTATGGACACTTATGGAGGCTTGTAGTAGGAAAATTGTATATTACTCAATTTCCAAGTTGCAAAAGCTTTGTCTATTGATCAAATCAGATGATAAAGTTATGGATTATGTCTTTAATGAATATCCAAGAGGTGGTACAGATTATGAGTTATGAAAAATGGAACTTGGAGGATCAAATTTTATTATTCGTAGATGTATCATTTTTAGTGAGTCTTGTAAGGGGAACAAAATTAAAAAGATATGGAGATGAATATTTAGAAACTATGGCAAATAAGACAAGGTTTAAGGCGTAGGTCCATGCTATGGATACTAGTAATAATGAGGGAACGATTACAGAATCATATGATTATTATTTGACTTGTGATAAGGCAAATAAAGAGATTGTGCCACCTCAAGGATAGATTTATGATGGCCTTGGTAGTTATATTTTAAATGGGGATAAAGTGTTGTAAAACTTAGAAACATAGGCATTCAAAGAGACATTCACAAAAAAACAATGAGTCAAAGAAGGTCAAAGAACCATACTCGTGAGTTTGTTTAATTATCTAAGTAGGGAAAAAGTGGTTAGAAACAAGTGAATGCAAGTGACAAGAACAAGGTCCAAGCTTGTTGAATGCTTATTCAAATCAGAGAGAGCAATAATGCGGTCGATAGATAAATTGATATTGATGTATTTTCAAGTAAAGATGGTGAGTTATAGAAGTATATCTTAAAATATTAAGTAATTTATTTCAAGGGTGTTATTAGAAAACAAAGTTGTTGAAAGCCAATAAAACAACAGAAAAGTCATAAAAGAACATCAGAGCAGGGAATAAGCGGTCCGACTGAGCGATCAGCGGTAAAGTCGTGGCGCGACAACATCATCTGATCGAAGCTCAGTCGGTAGTGGTGCATGATGGTGTGGGTGGCGGAGGCCCCTGAACACCAGGTCTAGTTCAGTCGGTTCATGGTATTTTGTTTGATCGTTTTAGTTCACGAACAAGTTTGTTAATAAGTTGTTAGTTGGGACTGTCATGAATCTGTTGGATTTCATCAATTATGAATATGTATCTTTATCATTCTTGTCTTAACAATTTATAGAGATAATAGTTGAGAATCTTAAGAGAAAGTTAGAGAGATAACTTTAGAAATTTCTCTAAAGACGTTCTTGAAATTTCGAGAAACCTTTAGAGATATCTAAAAGATAGAAAAATATTCTAAATACTTTAGATTTGCGTGATTCATATATATGGAGAGAGATTCAAAAACACTTATGTAGAAAATAGGGGTTATTCTTAAAAACTCAAGTGACTACTTCTTTATAACTCTTTTATAATCTCTTGTAACAACTCTGGAAAGTATAATGAATTCGAAAACTATTCTGTGTTCTTGTATTTTATATATTTCTTGTTGTGGATTTACTTACACTGTTTAACATATTATTTTGATTGCTTGAGACCGTTTATTTTAGTTGTCATTTTTTTTTCTTAGACATGTTGAAATTTTATTTTAAAATAAAATTTCAACAAGAATTTGATGTATTTGAGCCTATCAACAAATTGACTATCATCATTAGAGTGTACGATATATATACTCCCACGTTTTTGTTTAAGAAAACATGTAGGCCCATTAATGAACAATAAAATACAAAAGTTGTTGGTAGAAAAATTGATGATCTGTAAAGTGTAAAAAAAACAGCATATGTTGAATACCCTAGATCATAGCATGTGCCTTTATATAACGCATTGCTTCTTCAGCAGCATAATAATCATTCACACACACAGTAGTAGTATAATATTTTCCTTTGGCATTAATTTTGAGTGTAGAGTGAGAGAGAATAACAGAAAGATGGGCAATATAGGAAAGATAGCGAATAATGTAGATGCAGAATCATCAAAAGTAGTAATGCCTTTACCTCTACTTTCAATGAACCATGTCTCTTTTGTATGTAGGAATGTACAAGAATCTGTGAAATTCTATGTAAATATACTCGGATTTGTCCTTATTAAGAGACCATCTTCTTTCAAATTTCAAGGAGCTTGGTAACTTTTTTTAACTAGTCTTTTATATGTATATTTTGATATTTTTGGGTTAATAATTTTAATAGTATGAATATATTGAATAGGTTATTCAACTATGGCATTGGCATTCACCTGCTAGAGTCAGATAAAGTTGCAGTGAGAAGAGGAGAGATCAACCCGAAAGAAAATCATATTTCGTTTCAGTGCTCAGACATGAAGATTATAATGGACAAGCTTGATGGAATGAAGATTGAATATGTGAGAGCAGTTGTGGAAGAAGGTGGAATTGAAGTTGATCAAGTGTTCTTTCATGATCCAGATGGTTATATGATTGAAATATGCAACTGCCAAAATCTACCTGTACTTCCTATTTCAGCTTGTCCTCTAAACCAACCCAATAATAGAAAAATTCAAGCACCAGTACCCTTTGAAGGAAAGAAATGTTCTGCACAGGAGTCTTTGTTGATGATGGAGAAATTGATGATAGATTTGTTTTGGATTTCAATATGAGCATTTTCTTGGGATTTACATAATTTCCCTAATCATTTTGTACAAAATTTTGTGTGAAAGCATTTTGGAGTCAATGTTATAACAGTAGTATTAGTATATCATCATTTTCTACAAGATCAAAGCATGTTTTTTTAAAACATGACATGACAACAACATCAATGTTTGAGCAACCACGTGATAACAACAGCTATTTTGTGCATGACAGCTGCTATATTTTGACAGACTTGAAAGAATTTGATTCAAATCTACTTCTGAGTGTATTTTGTTTACTTTTTTAAAGCTCTTTTCTTAACATAAAGTTTCAGATTCATCATATCTATTTATTTTATAGCTTTTGCAATCAATTTCAGCAATAGAGAGAGGCTACCTCCTCTACTGAGTAGTAATCTTAGGCCTAACGATGCAAGTGTTCATATCATTAAGATCAAATACGGCATAGTCCATAATACTCCTTGCCTTGTCATAGGAAATACCAATGCCATCTTAGTTTGACATGCCTCTTTTTTTTCTCCTGATCTTCTAGTTCTTCTTCAATTTGCTCTACTTCAAGAACAAGGGGTTCTGGATACAAATAGTGCCCACGTTGAAATCTTCTAAAGTTGAAATGTGTTGTGGAAAAAATATGTGCAAGTACACACAGCCAAATCATTAACAAGTGATAAGAAAGATATTGATCCCATGAAAATTGTGTTTAAACATTTCATAAATCATTCGAAGCAGTAAAGTAATTAATGAGTTAAAAAAGAATAATATTGGGTATCATGCAAAAAGTATATAATAGTATAAAGTAATAGTGAGTTTGAATCAAAATTTGTAAAGATGTTAGAACAATGATCGACTTCATGATTTCATCTAATGTTTATGATATCGTGCTATTATGTCATGTATGGTCGGGGTTAAGCTTTTTGGTGTTTGTCAAGTAAAATGCAATAGCTTACTAATATTATCTTATGTATAACTCATCACTAACACCATTACACTTCAAATAAAACTTGTCATGTTTATCATTATATGACCCTAGTCCCTATTTAATCCAAGTCAGCCACCTCGAATAGGGTCCGTCCTAGAACGCAACCCCTCGTAAGGGAGGTGCCCAGATGCTGAAGAATATTTTGGGTGTTCATAGTCTTGGTCTTCTCGACGTCTTTAGTAACATGAAGGTTGTCGTATAAGTAGCCTAGGCCATCCAAGATCTCGACGTCTTCAGTAACATGAAGGTTGTCGTATAAGTAGCCTAGGCCATCCAAGATCTGATCCTAAAACTTAAACTCCTCGCCACCTTTGGGAGGGACACCTGTTTTCCCCTTATTTCCTCCTAGAAGTCCACTAGCCTCCGTATTAATATGGATCGAAGTCGAGTTACCAATAATATATTTTCCAGCCTCTCCCTTGTATCTCTTTGCAGGGGGGTGATTTAGAGGTCCCAACAACGGTTTGGTTGGTAAAAAGGACAAACCTTCATCATGACACCTTCCACATTCTTTCTCTTTTTGACCACCCGGGTCCGAACCCTAGCAGGGTCACTATGATGCACATGTTGAATTTCTCTGCAGCGGGCTTTAGCTTCGCCAGGAGGGGCTTTCTTCTCTACCAATTTTATGTTAGTCATTTTATTTGCACAAACAAAAGGGAAAGGAAATTTGGAGCCAGATATAGCCAAATTTAACGGTAAAGATCGCATAGAAGTCCAAAAAAATTGACCAAGTTTTCTAGGTCGCCTTCATACTTGAACAAGACACGATTTAGAGGTCCCAACAACGGTTTGGTTGGTAAAAAGGACAAACCTTCATCATGACACCTTCCGCATTCTTTCTCTTTTTGACCACCCGGGTCCGAACCCTAGCAGGGTCACTATAATGCACATGCTGAATTTCTCTGCAGCGGGCTTTAGCTTCAGCCAGGAGGGGCTTTCTTCTCGACCAATTTTATGTTAGTCATTTTATTTGCACAAACAAAAGGGAAAGGAAATTTGGAGCCAGATATAGCCAAATTTAACGGTAAAGATCGCATAGAAGTCCAAAAAAATTGACCAAGTTTTCTAGGTCGCCTTCATACTTGAACAAGACACGCACCCATATAGTCTGGAATTGTTCCAAAAATTCAATTGCTTCCCTTTTAGTGGCACTTAATTTATGTAGATCATATCCCATGATCATAGTGGGATCACTAGTCCGATAAATAGGAAATTGATATGTCCCATCTTCCTCATATATGACCTCCGGGCATTGAGCATTGTCCCCTACCTAGAAGAATGTATCCTTCTCGTCTTTATAGTTCGACGTATAGTGAAAAAGGATGGTCCACCCGTGCATACCATTCACTAAAACACAACCTCCTTTATATGCCCCTCTAGACTCATAAAAAGAAAAAATATGTCAGTGATAGACGCGATAATAACGCCTCACATATCATGTCAAATACCCATGCCAAAATCTTCAATAACACTCGTGATAGAAGTAGAAGTACTCGTTGGATATTCCAGAAGGTCGCTGCATACAAGCCTTTGAAATTTGAGTCTTTTTGTAAAATAAAGGAGAAATTTGGCATATATTATTTTCCTAGTTTAGATTGATTTTCTTGTTTGTTGTAAGATTGAGTTAATTCGATAACACATAATAAATTTTGCATTTAAAAAAAAACTAGAAAAGATTATATTCGATTATACCACTTATTTTCATGATATAAAACGTACCCCACGTTTTTTATAAAAGAAGCATGTAGGTCATGATACAACCAACAAAGAGTGAAAGTTGTTGGGTAATAAAACTGATAATTATCATGTGTGTATATCAAGTATCAACATATTATCCTATTTTTCTTCTTCTACATTTATCTGTAAAGAGCAACATATCTTGAACAGTCTAAACCATAACTTGTTTCTTTCTATAACCTCACTTTGGTATTGCTTCTTCAGCTGCATGATTACACACTCAAACACATTGTAGCAGTATAATATTTTCCAATGCCTCTTCCTCTGCTTTCAATGAACCATGTCTCTTTTGTTTGTAGGAGTGTGCAAGAATCTGTGAAATTCTATGAAAATGTCCTCGGATTTGTCCTTATTAAGAGACCATCTTCTTTCAAATTTCAAGGAGCTTGGTACTAACTTTTAACTACTCTTTATAAATATGTATATTTTGATAGTTTTTTGGTTGATAAATAATATGAATATATTGAATAGGTTATTCAATTATGGCATTGGAATTCACCTACTAGAGTCGGATAAAGTTGCAGTGAAAAGAGGAGAGATCAACCCGAAAGAAAATCATATTTCGTTTCAGTGCTCAGACATGAAGATTATAATGAACAAGCTTGATGGAATGAAGATTGAATATGTGAAAGCAGTTGTGGAAGAAGGTGGAATTGAAGTTGATCAAGTGTTCTTTCATGATCCAGATGGTTATATGATTGAAATATGCAATTGCCAAAATCTACCTGTAATTCCTATTTCCACTAATAGAACTAATCAAGCTCCATCCTTTTATAGTATGTTTTCTTCTCACCTCTTCCAATTCTTTCAACAAAAAAACTATATAGATACATGAGTATTAATTGTATTGTTTTGGCCAATCTTGACACGACACGTGGATTTCTTTTTTAACAAAACAATTGTGAAAAGAGTTTGTCCACACAAGTTGTTTGTGAATTGTGATTAGTGAAAGTGACTGTTCTGTATTTGGATGATTTTGGTTTTGCAGGAGAAGGAAAACACTGTTCTTCTGCAGAAGATGCTTTGTTGATGATGGAGAAATTGATGATAGATTTGTTAAGGATTTCAATATAAGGATTTTCTTGGGATTGACATAACTTTACTAACTCACATATGGTACAAAATTTGTGTGCAAGTATTTTTATTAGAGTCAATGCTATCACAATAGTATATCATTTTCTACAAGATCCAAGCATGTTTTTTAAAACATGACATGACAACAACATCAATGCTTGTTGAGCATGTTATTGTTCAAAACCACATGACAATAACAGCTATTTTGTGCATGTGACAGCTGCTATATTGTAATTTGGGGATAGTCCAAACTGAAATGGACTACTTATTTAAATGTTTAATCAAAGAAAGAAAAGCAAAAAACTTAAAAAATTTGGTTCAAATTTACTTTTTTTTTCAGTTTATATTGTTTACTTTTTTAAAATTCTTCTATCCCTAACAAAAGATTCAGATTCTTGCAAGCTATTTATTATATAATTTCTGCAATCAGCAATTATGTTATGCTTTAACTTAACTTTACAAAAATGCCCCACTTAACAGAGCTTGCTAAGGCAAATAGCAAGTGACTTTCTTTAATTAAAAGTTCATTAGGCATTTGTCACTCCATGCACTTTCAGCATGTTGACAGAGAAAAAGGGAAACAAAACAACACTCAACTAGAAACTAAAGATAAGTAAATTAAAGTTATCAGGCGCTTATGAATGTTTCTAAGATCCAGATTTTGGTACATTCAAATCCACCAAAATGTGGTCACATCTATCTAGCTAACTTGAGAGGAAATGAAAACTAACAAAGTACATTGCCATGATTCTACAAAAGACAAGGACCCAACGACAACGTACGCTGGGAGGGGATGGCCTTCAATTCTACTCACGAATCATCAAGAATTAGGCACCACGGGACATTTTCATCCTTGGCATTGACTTTTTCATTTGGCGAGCACGTTCTTTTGCTTCTTTCTTTCGAATGGCCTCTGCACCGAGCTTTGCTTCAGCCTCCTCCAACATCTTTTTCCTCTCTGCCTTTCTTCTTTGCATGGCCTCTTGTTGGATGTTTCGAAGTTCTTTCTGTACCTCCTGAGCAACCTTTTGTCGTGCAGTTTCTGTCTTAGACCGAGCCTGGATTTTATATTATGCACACGCGTTAGTAAACGACCAAACAAAAGATGTTCATAAATTACTTAAGCCAAGCATACATTGGTAATAGGATAGATCAATATAACCCACCTGAGAACTCAATTTATATCTTCCAATCAGGTCAATATAATATGGAACAAGAGCCACCAGTCGAGTCATATCAGCCATATTTTTAGCAGCGGGAAGAACAAACTTGAACAGCAGCGCTTTCTTGTGGATACCAGGGTGATTGTCAGAGAAATGCACTGAAATTAATCCTTTTCCAAATTTTTCAAAAGCCTTGTCACCAAAAACCTGCAGCATATAGAAAACAGCTGATTTTAATCCAAGAACAAACTTTAATTCTGATAAAATAAAGAACTATGCCAATCATCCAAGACACTTTCCATAACAAACTTGTAACTTCACATAACCTTGAATATGAGCGAGTGTGCTAAATGACGCCAATAACAATGAAATAGTTATTGACAAATTGAAACATTTGTGCATATCTAGTTCACATATCTAACATAGAGAGAATATGTAACAAACAAACACTACCAGAGGAATAAAAAATTAGAACAATGAAGTAGGATACCGAAGTTATATAAAAGAAACAACCACATAAGGGGGTGTCAAGAGGAGCTTATATGAACTTGTCTTGTGACATAACCACTATTTTAAGTGTTTGGGAGAATCAACGATAGTGTATGATCTATCCACAATAGGGTCCCTCCTCGTGATTCCCTTACCCCTCTTCAATTTCCATCCACCCCAAATTCTATTTTTACAACAAAAAGAGATGTTTGAGAGTCAAGAAGGATAGTGTATGATCTATCCACAATAGGCTCCCTCCTTCTGATAGCATATAGAACCAGTTCCTCTAGAACTTACCCTTACCCCGCTTCAATTTCCATCCACCCTAAACAGCTTCTCAGTGTGCAAATTCAACTTATAATTCAAGTGCTTATGCCATGATCTAACCATATTTTGCTTATAATTAGGAAGCTCTTATATAAATTAGAGCTTATTAAATAAGTTCTTAACTAAAATACCATAATATACATCTTTAAACCGTTGGATGCATGACAATCATTGTTATTGGTACTACTAAGTATGACAAAGTAGTGTCTTAACAATATCATCCAAACAACTAACACAAGTGACCAAAATAGATAACTACTAGATAATGATACAACCTTAAAAGCTAAAACTCAGAGCTTCTTCTCGGCCTATAAGATATCAACATTCAACCGTCAGCAAACACATAGATCCATCAATTTCATCCTCTTATTTCACTCTCTCCCTCTCTTTTGGCATTAATCATAGCGTAATTAAAACACAACAAACGATGAATATAAAAGCAAATACTAGAATCGAAACCTAACCTGATCAATGAGAGCATCAGTGATCAAATCAGAAGCAACTTCCCTGGACTCAGAAATAACTGCAAGATCATCGGTAACCCACTTCCTGGAAGTAGGAGGAGTCATAATAGTAGCAAACCTCTGCAAATCCCTGAAATCCTTATGCATAGCTTTGGCAGCCTTCTTCCTAGCCATAGCAAAAACCACATGATCCATAGCATCATCATTCATATAAACCTCGAAAGTAATCTCATCCTTAGCAGGAACCACCAGATTATAAATCCTCGCAATGAGATCGTGCCGACTCTTCAACTCCAACGTCGCCAACAGCCCTTGACAGTATCTTCTCCCACTAGCATAAAACTTGAAAGTCGTCTGCCCTTCTTTCAACAACAAAGGAGTGTCGTCACCGCCATCACCGATCCCTAAAAGACTGAAATTCTTCTCGAAAATCGAGTCTTTAGCAGCGAACTGTGAAGCCCATGAAAGTGCTATGTTCTCGTTCTCCTTCTTCCCGGTGAAGTAATTGATCGCGAACGTAATCAGAAAGCTTCCACAGATGATTTCAACAGTGAAGGAACGTGGAGGAGGCTTGACGTTGTCGTTAGAGGAAGTGGTGTTGGTGTTCCCATCGGTGGATTTGGGATCGGCGATTGGAGTATGTAGGTCAGGATGTGGTTCAGTGGGGAGACCTTCGAATTCATCGTCGTCCCAGAAATCGAAGGTTGTAGCTGAGGGAGGTGTTGATTTGGGAAGATCGGACGGTGGAGAAGGATTAGGGTTAGGGTTAGGGTTGGGATTGGGATCGGTGGAAAGAGATTGAGAGGGAGGTGATCGGAGAGAAGCTGGATCGATGGAAGATTCTTCGAATTCGGCTTCGTCGTCTTCAGCTTCAAAGCCTTCGAAGTGGGAATCGGAGAGAACGAAGGTGGAGATGCATAGTGAGAAGAAGAAGAAGAAGAATAAGAGTTTTGGATTTGCCATTGAAATTTCCAATTGAGATTGGAAAGGTTTGTGGTGTTGTGTGAACTCTTAGCTCTATGAAAGAGAGAAGATAGTACAAAAACAAAACTACCAAGTTAACATATTTAACCTAACAAAATAAATCCAATTTAAATTTAAATCTACTATCACACCTCAAAATTAATTATGAATTTTAGTTATAGCATTTTTTTTACAATTTTTTTTAAATAAGTTTGAAATGTATTTAAAAATTTTAAAAAGTATGAAGGAATACAAACCTAATTTAAAAAATAAAAACACTTTAAAATTGTTTTAGCTTATCATTCATAGAAGTTTAAGAAGTTTAAGCTGCTTTTGTTCTTGGGCAGCACATCCAGGACCATATATTCCTTGCATATGAACTTGTCACGGGTTATTCAAGAAAGGGTGACACTCCAAGGGCTATGTTGCAGATACATATACAGAAAGCCTACAACACGGTGGACTGGAGGGCTTTGGAGAATATTCTAAGGGAGATTGGGTTCTACAAAAAATGTATAGATTGGGTGATGCTTGCAGTAACAACAGTCTCATATAGGTTCAATATAAATGATGTTCATCCTAAGATTTTAAAGGCAGAGAGAGGGCTTAGACAAGGAAACCCTCTCTCACCTTTACTCTTTGTCAAAGTTATGGAGTATCTAAATAGAATTTTGCAGAGGTTGAATGGAAAATCTGACTTTAACTATCACTCAAAATGTGAGAGAATCCAACTGATAAATTTGTGTTTTGTACATGATTTATTGTTGTTCTCAAGAGGAGATAAGAAATCAGTTCAAATGGTAATGGACATTTTTGCTAAATTCTCAAAGTCAACAGGGCTCAAAGTTAATCCTTCCAAATGCAAAATCTATTTTGGTGGTGTGGATAGTTGTACTAGGGATGAGATTAATCAGATCACAAGGTTTGATGAGGGCACTTTCCTCTTTAGGTACTTAAGTGTACCACACACCAGCAAAAAACTTTAAATGCAGCACTGTATGGTTCTGATGGATCGGATCATGATGAGAATCAGGCACTAGAGTGCTAAACTCCATAGTTTTGAAGGGAAAGTGCAACTCATATTAGCAACCATAAATTTTTGGATGTAAAGTCTCCCTTTTCCTAAAAAAGTGATACATAAAGTTGAGTCATTATGCAGGACATTCCTTTGGGCAGATGGTGGTTCTAACTCCAAGAAGGCCCCAATTGTTTGGCACCAAGTTTGTGCTGCAAAGAAGAATAAAGGCCTGAACATCATTTCTTTATATGACTGGAATAGAGCTAACAAGGTAAAATTGTTGTGGAACTTGAGTAGGAAGAAGGATAATATGTGGATCAGATGGACTCACAATTACTACATCAAATATGACAATCTCATTACTGTCCCCATCAGGAAGAGTTGCTCGTGGATACTGAAGGCAATTTTGAAACAAAGGGACCTAGTTCACAATGAACAGATGGAATGATGATAGATTCAAGGTCAGGTATAGCTACCAAGCCAAAAGGCAGATGAAACCTACCACCCAGCAGAGCATACCTTTGAGCAAACTGTTCTTTAACAACCTAGCAAGACCTAGAGAAATTGTGAGCACTTGGTTAGCATGCCATGACATATTGGCTACTAGAGAAAAATTGAATAGATTTGGGATTATCAATGTGAACACTTGTTGCTTTTGTCCAAAGATTGAAACTCGAAACCATCTTATGTTTGAATGTCCTAAACTGAAGCAAATATGAAAAACGGTGTTGGATTGGTTACACATACATATATATCATAGCCTTAGAAATTGGAATGAAGAGATTATTAGGGTCATAAAGAATTGTAAAGGGAAGGGTTGGAGGGCTTCAATCCTGAAAACTGCTTTCATAGAGACATTTTATGAGATATGGAAGTATATGATTAACATTTGTTTTACACAGTGAAAAAAATACACATATAGGAGATAAAATTATAGATATCTCTGTTTATAAAGTTTGGATGAAACCCAGGTTTAGAAAGCGCATATCTAGATTGATAATGTTGTGTTAGGACTTGGCATCCATCCTTTAGTTTTTCAGATAGCTGGAACTTTGATAGCTTGTTTGTAAATTAAGTTTTTGAATTAATGAAAGTTAATCTTCGATTAAGAAAAGTGTTATAACTAGGGCAGTATAAACAAATCGATCCTGGCGGGCTTCGAATTTTTTAAGGTCATACCAAAAATATCTTATTATAATATAGACTCAAAATATATTATTATATGAACCTAATCATAGACAGGTTATGGGCTACCTAACCCTAAACATATTATTTATTATTTATTTTTTTAAAAGATAAAATAAATTTTTATAATATTTATTTTATAAAGCATATTATTTTAAATATAATACATTTTTATGTATAATATTAATTTTAAAAAAATAATTTAGTATGTTTTTTAAATACAATACAAGTTTAGAATTATTTAATATAATACACAAATATTCAACCTAAAATAAATTAATAGAATAAAAAATTTTAAAGTGAAACGTTAAATAATTAAATATGAATCTCATTATATTAATGTATAATATTGAAGATGAAAAAATTGAATATAATATAAGAGATAAATTTAGTGAAATGTGGCCATTCAATGTGTAATTTTTGAATAAAACAACATAAATATTAACATAACTTTTTTTAAAAAAAATTGGTTATCGGGTCAAGTGGGCAATCTGTGGCTCATACGAGCTAGCCCTAAAGAATAGCTGACTTTTTAGGGTCGGGCAAAAAAATCTCGTGCAAAATTCGAGCTCTAATTTTATGGTCCAAGGCCTATGTTTTATCGAACTTTTTGGGTCGCTTCATATGGACTAGTCCATTTTGACGGCTCTAGTTATATAGATCTAACTCACTAACATACATGTGAACCTTCATTCCTACGCATCATACAAGAGTACGATATCGATGTTCACCCTAATCGTTGATCTACACCGTAACACCATACTCCATGTTCAAAAAACTAAGAATTCTTTTAATTGTCTCCTTTATATAAGTGTGATCTTGAGTCACGCCTAAATATTCTTTTTACACACTTGCAAAGTTTTTCTAGAATGTTAACTTTTATCGTATACCTTTTTTTGTTCACTATAAAACTATAACCATTGCATCAGAAGCTTCACTTTGGTGGTCATCTTTCACTTTTCATTTATTTCTGAATCCTGTACGAAATAATGGTGTCATATGTGAGAAGAGTCTTTTAATTCTCACGAATTCTCCATTGAATTTCTCTAATTCTCTTCATTGCGCTAAAGCAAACTTTTATGTGAAAAATTTTGTGGTGTTGTGTGTTGTGTTAGCTCTTACCTCTATGAAAGAGAGGATATAGTATAAAACTCTCAAGTTAAAAAAATTAACCAAAAAAAACAAATAAAATTTAAATCTATTATGATACTTCAAATTTTTTTCATGAATTTTAATTAAATAGCATTTTTTACAATTTATTTTTTAATAAGTTTGAAATATATTAAAAAATTAAAACTAAAGTGTAAAGGAACACAAACCTAATTAAATAATAATAATAATAATAATAATAAAAATAATAACGAAAGAAAAGAATAAAAAAACATTTATAAAGTGTTATAAGCATTACACAGGAGTATGATCACTTTTTTCATCTTAATTGTTGATCTACATCTAATAGTAAGTCACATTTTAAGTCGAGCAAATCGAGAACGCTTGTAATTGTCTTCTCTATATAAGTGTGATATTGAGTCATGCCAAAATATTTTTTCATGCACTTGCAAAGTTCCCTTAGAATGCTAACCTTTTTCAAATACCTTCTCGTTCACTAAAAAACCATGATCACTGCATCAGAAGCTTCACTCTAGTGCAATAGATGACTTATCATATTCCATTATCCCATAAATGACTAGATGATTTATCATATGATGTTAGCATCATGTTGGTGGACTTTGATTTTCCACCTAGCTTCCTCATCAGTGAGAGCGACATCAAACAGATACTTGCCCCTAAGTTACATGACACTCCTAGAATTTATAGTTGACATATGAGACAAGGAATGTTAAAAATTTCTTTGGATGATAGCATTATATCATTGTGACCAAGGTTGTCAAAATCAAGTTTTTATCTTGACTCATTTTGCTTAGATAAAATCGAAGCGTAAAATTGAAACGCAAAATCATAGAGTTTATCTCATATTAAAATAATATTAAATTTATATACACGACATATATATACTTATGTAATATCTCATCTTTTATTTTTCTTGGGATTATTCATTGTATTCTCTTCATAATTGTTGGTAGATATAACTTCCAATTGTTTGGATATTTGACGACTTGTGTTTCTAAATTCATGATTGATACTTCATTATTCTTGTTAGAAGTTTCTTGCACCAACTTAATGTTTTTGAGGTTGTCTTGTGTTGCATGCATGAGATGTCTCAAGGCATCCTCTATTTGGGAAGATTCCATGGGTTGATGATGTTGTTGAGGCTGACCTTGGTGTTGTTTTTGTTGAGGCTCATTATTATATCTCTGTTTAGGCCTTTGTCGAGGCTCATTCTTGTTTCGCTAAGAAGGTTGTTACTTTTTTTTATATGATTATTGCACATTTTAATATGATTGTTGTTGAGTTTTATATGGTTGTTACGACTGCCTTTCATATTGATTCTGATATCGGGGTTGCTATTTTTGGTCTTTATTTAAACCTTGTCATGGATCGTCACTCCATGTGAAATTTCGGTGGTTTATCCACGCATGAGTGTATGTGATCGAAAAAGGATTATTTCTTTGAAAATTTCTCATGAAATTAGCTTTGAAATAATTTTCATTTGCATTTGCCACTTTCATGACCTCGACCATAATAATCACATATTAGAGCTTGTTGTACTTACTTAATGAAAACACGTCTGAAAATTTGCTAGTTGTTTGGTTAGAGCGTCCAGTTGCACTTTCATTTGTTTGTGGCTTATTAGCAATGCACTCTAAATATCAATTGGTTTTCTTCCTCTTCTTGTAACACTTCTATCAGATATTGCTCGATACTCACTCTGGGCTATATTCTCTATTAACTCCTTCAACTTTGTATCCATTTTTTTAGCACCATAGCTTTAGTTGGGGCTTCTTACAATTGTTGTGTTTCTTCTCTAAGTCCTTTTGTGAAAAATTGTTCCTATGCCAAATCATCAAGATTATGATAAGGACAACGCTTAATTAGTAATTTATACCTTTCTCATGCATCGTAGAGTGATTAGTTTTCTCCTTGCTCAAATTCAGTGATGTATGTCATCTTCTTCATCAATTTATTGATTAGATATAATCTATTTAGAAATAGCTTTTCGGGTTTCATTCATGTACTTATAGTTCCACTTGGTAGTGTTTTTATCCAATCTTTAGCTCTTCCTATAAGCATATATGCAAGCAATCAAAGCCTCTTTTTGGTTTTAAATGAATCTGTCTCTTTGAATCTTGCCAAGTACTCGTAGGGATCTATCAGAACATTTTTATCAAATAAAATGTGCCTCTAATATGAAGGTACATAATTTTTTATGTCAAAGAAACATGGGTTCTTTGCTTGAAATTCGTAAGTTATCTTTTTTGTCATCCAAAACAGTCTCCCATAGTTAAGGGGAATTGGTTACTCTTTCGAAAGGTTTCTAAACCCTAGACCCAAAACACCTACACACACACACACACACTTCCCCCTAATGGGAGAAAGGATAAATCATAACTTACGCATAATACCTAAGCATGACGCTGATATATAAAGTCTTTCACCTCACATGAGTAGGTCTTTTAAAACCACAGAAAAACCACCATACAGGGCCTCGCGCCACCGCGGGCAAGCCTTAACCTCCATAAATTCTTATAAATTCAAAAAGACCTCTGAGTATCCCCTACCCTTGTAAGGATACCATGCATACCTATATTTTTGACCAATACAGTGACATCCACCACGGGGCCTGGTAAAACTAACCTAGGCTACATCTGCTTCGTCATAATCATTATACTCACTATTACCATCCACTTCTATACCTAGCCTTCCTCAGCCATGGTTAACATGAGAGCTCATCCCCTACATCAGAGGATACTAATGGTAGTTATGATGTCAACGCCCTAGTGAAGATGCTCACCATCATGGACGAACTACGCTACCAAAATCCGACACTGGAGGACAATGTCCATAACATCAGACAACGCCAAAAAGTGTCAAATCCCCTATAGAAGATGGAAGTGGTGGATCTCCAACCATCCACATATGAGTTATGGGAAGCGCTTGTACCTAAAGGACTCAAACCTCCCTATCAGACCAAGTTTGATGGACGTAGTGAATCTATGAACACGTCACCTCCGTCAACATACAGATGACCATCATTGGAGCGCCTAACTCCGTGAAATGAAAATTGTTGTATGACACCTTCAAGGATGTCACTATACGTATATGGGTTTACATTGAGCCTCCGTTTCCAACTATCATATGCTAATAAAGAAACTTGTGCATCAGTTCGCTCGACTGTCATAGAAAGATGACCACCACCATCCTGTTCAACATACGACACGGTCCATCAGAGTCGTTGAGGGAGTATCTCGCCAAATTTAATGAAGCCACCATCAGATTCGTCCCTCTAAACTAAGAAATGTTTGTGGGGGATTTCCAAAAGGACTTAAGGCGAGACACTTAAATGAGACTCTCGCCCAAAAGCAACACTGTTGTTGGCAGAAATGGTCACTAGGGCAGAATGTTTCATAAAAGGCGAGGAAAGCAACACTGAGAAGAAGGCACAAGACATCATAAGGCGTGTTCCCAATGCCAAAGGTTCACACCACTGGAGGAAGAATAATTATACCTCCTCATCAAAGATAAGACTGCGTTCAAGAGAGTAGACAAGATGACAGAGAACTTTACGCCTCTGAACACTCGCAGTGAACAAATTTGGCGTGAGGTTCTTCACCTACCCAACATCCTTACGCTTATAGCTCTAAAGAAAAATGTAATGGATCCTAAATAAGGTATATCGTGCAAGTTCCATAGGGTTAAAGAACATCACACTGAGGATTGTTACCAACTCAAGAAAGATATCGAGAGACTGAACTAGGATGATTACTTCAAAATGCATGTCAAGGACGATTCTTCCTTTGGACCAGACAAATCAAGCTCTCACGGACTTGACAACGTAATGAGCCCCGGGCCAACAAGGCAAAAGAGACATCCCAATAATTTTGTAAAATTTATTTTTAAAAATACAAAAGAATCTATTTTTTAAAGTTAAAACCAACATATTCCTAGACACATCTTTTTAATAGATTAAAATTTTCTTGAAATTTTTACTCGAAATATACTAAGAGAAAGTGTTAATTTAAACAAATAAAACTTGCTTTTGTAAGCGCCGCAAAGTAGGGCTGACAATGAATCAAACCAACTCGAAAATAGTTTGGAATTCAATATGACAATTAAATCGTTTAACTAGGTTCATGAGTCAAATGAACTAAATATGAGTTAAAAACTAAGTTCGTTAATTAAATGAGTTGAATTTGAACTATACATAGTTCGACTCGTTAGATTCATGAGTCAACTCGATTATATATGAGATGAATTATATTTTTTTAAGAGGTTTACAAATTTGCTCCAAATCTTAGTCCTATATTTTCTTTTAATCCAACGGTTTTAATTGATAATTTATATTCTCAAGAAGCAAAATATTTTTAAAAATAATTATACAAATAAAATTAATTTCGTATAAATTTCAATCTTAAAACTTTTATTTTATTTTTATATTTTTTACTTTAAAAAATATTAATTTAAAATGTCAAATATATAAAAAGAATAAAATATATAAAAAGAATAGACTTTAAAAAATAAGTTTTAAATCCGTGAAATAAACAACTTGAACCTAACGAATTAAACCGAATTGTTCGTGATGAACTCAACCGACTCATTTTCAACACTAGCCGCTAGTGTATACTCCCTATTATGAAAAAAAAAAACTTTAATTTAAATTTAAATTATTTTGATTAAATAAGTGAAAAAAAAAACAATACCAAAAAAAAAAGTGGAAAAAAATTCTCCTCGTGTTAGTCACACTGAAAGTTTGAAACCCTAACACTGCGTCCGTCTCTATTCACCGTCATCCGCCTTACAACCACCGCTTCCGATGGCTCTGCGAGGGGTTTGGCAACTTAAGAAACTCGTTGTTAGCTATAGCGACTGGGGCGGAAGTAGCAAAGGTATTAGGTATATATACACAACAATCCCCTTACATTCTTTCATTTTCAATCTCAAATCCATCGACAAAGAGGTAATACTCGCATATAAAAATGAAACAATCAAACATTAACAAAAAAAAAAAAAACTAGCAGTTATTTTGACGTCTTCAGGGGATATGCCTCCTGAATCTTTAGTCTTTAGCCTTCACTATTTCTTCGATAATAGTTAATAGGTTGGGTGCGACTATAACGAGTAAAGATATAGAAATAAGATTTGTCAGCTCTTTACAATTGAAAATTTTACGTAAATTTCGATGACTTGTGTAATTTTTTTCAAAGAGGTATTTAAATTTAGTCTCTTTATTTTGAAAAAAAGCCAATAACATTAATTTATAAAAGAAAGAGCACGAACAGTGCTATAATTACATCAAAGACAATAGGACAGGGCTATCAGTTAAACTCAAGGTGGGCATAACATACACCAGAGCTGCCAAAGATTTAGCTCCAAGAAAAGCTCAAATGTTTTCAGGGTCTCATCCCAAATCTGCAAACAAAATAAAAGAGTGTCATCTCTTAATTGAACTGCATAATTTCAACAACTTATAAACCAATCTCCTCATATAAAGTTGGCATCCAACACAATAATACTAGTTTCTCTAACTTTACAAGTTGTTATGTGATTACAGTACCGATACTTGTTCTTAATTTTAACCGCTGAAACATATTGCCTTAAATGTCACATTTCCAAAAAACAACTTGAGCAACAAGACAAAGTCACACTTTCATAATAGCTTATAGTTCAAAAATACAAACCCAGCAGTTGAATGCATGATAGAATATGAAAAACCAAAAACTACTACTTACATATTATCCATAAACTATGAGTTCACATGTTGGAGAGGCCTTTGGGCATAGAGACATTCTTCTTTGTTTTATTTTGCACGGGATTTCGATTTTCATGGATTGTAAAATTCTTGCATTCTTCAAAATATATGTTGGTAACATAAGGAATAGAATGCTCTCAATAGTGCAACTTCTAAGTTGCGATAAAAGGCATTGTGGCACACACTCCGGATCCACCCAACTTTCTGGATAATCTTCAAGAAATTCTCTCTTCATTCCTTCCCTTATCCCATGACAGTCCTGTTAATAGGACACTAAAACAAAATAAACCAAGACATACTTAAGAGAAATGATAAACCAAATAAGATTATTAAATTTAACCACCTCGTAAAGTTTGAGATTTTGAAGCTTGGGGCACTGGTGGAGCACTTTTCCAACCAATTCCCAACTATTGTGGAGCTCGAGGGAGGTCAAATTATGAAAGATAGGGCCCTGGGGTTGATTCACCTATATTATCCAGAAAAGAAAAACTTGAGAGGAAATAAATCTATTTTTGCTACTCACACCTATAAAATTAGTTAAGTGACTGACCTTGTATGCTTGGTGAGACAGTAAATAGCCTAAGCACAAAGACTTGGAACTAGTGAGTGCTTCCAGCGGTATGCATGACCACGGACTATAACTGATAGTTGCTGTAGTCAATTTGGGTAACCTTAAACTTCTAAATTCCTGGAAGATGACGGACTCCTCCTCCTCCATACAACCCAACAATACATAACATACCTCTAAATCCTCGAGAATTGGACTTGCAGACAGAAGCAGCAAAAATTCTCTAGCTCCTTGGGGCTCAGGAAAAATAATCCCTCTCAAATGAAGGATTTTGAGCGAGGGAAATCCAACCGAAGAAAAAGCAAAACCCTCTAGGCAAAACCACCAGAGTTCGAGCCTTACAAGAGTTTTGCTAGCGAAAATACTAGAGGGCAATTTTGGTCGCAAATGATAACCAATTTCATCCAAATCTATATGAATAAGAAGGTTTTGGATTTTGCATTGAACAAGAAAATTGATCCATTTGAATAGATTGTGCACGTGGAGACAAGTGGGAGTACAGTCCAGGGAGAAATCTTTGATGAAACGAGAGCCAACAGCGTCTGGCGAATCCAAAACGGAGTTGACTGAATCTTCGAAGCTATCAGCTTCGATGCCGATGAAATCAATACTATCACACAATTTCCATAGATTAATCCACCTCTTGCTCAGTATGCCTGTGGAAACCGCCTTTTTGGTGGTAAGAAAAGAGAGAATGCGACCTAGAACTTCTTCCGGTAAATCGCTGATCTTATCTGGTTTGGAAATCTCTTCGCGACATAGAACTTTTTCTGGCCAACCGCAGATCTTATCTGCTTCGGAAATTACACGTCGATGCATTTTTATAATTGTAAACAAGATGAATTTTTCTTACGATTAGGGTTTGCTGGGTTTGTTTGGTTTTATTATTTTGAGATGTGTTATTAAACACTATCGGAAATTATGCTACACATTTTTAAATGAAATATAATTTCTACATATATTTCAAATTTATTTATTTATTTTATATCTAAAAATATATGTAAATTTTCATTTGAATCCCTTTTAAATATAAATCAAAATATGATAAAATATTTTTAAATAATATCAACTTGAAAAAGAAAAAGAAAAACAATTTTTACTATTTTTAATTTCAAAAAAAAAATCAATCAAAATCTTTATTTGATAAATCACATTTAGATATAAAGCATAAACAACATGATATTCTTTAGAGAAATGCTAACGAGTGCTTCGGAGATACTCGTTAAGAATTTAAAAATATATGTTTTATCTATTAAATACTCATATTTGATATAAAAAATTGAAATAATTGACTTTTCTAAAAAATTAAAGATATGTTTTATTTGTCAAAAAAAATATATATTTTTATTAAAAATATTTATATTCAATATATTGTAAATTAAAACAATTGATTTATTTTAAAAAACAATTTTTATATTTGAAATTCTTAAACATTGTCTATATTCTTTATTATTTTTCTAATTAACCTAATGTTCTTTAGATAAGATGCTTCAAAATTGTTAATATGATTGAGATATTATTAGATTTTACAACAAGACCCTTAACACATGTCTTAAATTTTAAGGGTCTTATAATTGTAATAATATCAAAGTATAAATTCAAGAATGTTTATATTTTTTTGATTGTAATTCTTTTTTTTTCAATAACCAACATTTTCAATTAAAATTTCTCAATTACCATGTTTTTCAAGAAATCATTCAAATAATCAGCTTTGACTTTTGATTTAACGGTGACATCATCACATATGACACATGCACTCAAAATGTAACATAGGTGTCATATGAGATGACTACTTCAATTAGGGGTGACAAAATTGGCCGCCCGCCTCGCCCCTTTTTATGCCTGCCGAAAAAAGAGTGGGCGCGGGCTCGCCAAGTAGAAATGAGTCTGAAAATCAAGCCTGCCCCGCCAAAGTGGTGGATTGGCGGGCGGCAGACTTTTCCGCCTATTTTTTTATTAATTTATTTTTACATTTTTGACTAGATTAATAGAATTTTGTTACCTTTCAATTAAATTTTTCACTTATTTTTTAAAATATTTTTTTATAAAACATCTTTTTAACAAATTTTACTTAAAAATGTTACATATATTTACAAATAAATGTATAAATTAAACCATCAAGAATTAAAATTATTAGAATTAACTAAAAAAATGGCAGACTTAAAGCGGGATAGGCTGAACGAATAGGCGAAGCGGACTTTGACGGACGGTGTGTTTTGACGGGGAGAGCATTGACGGGCGTTGGGTTTTGGCGGGGCGGTGTTTACCCAGAAAAATGGTATACAATCGCTAGTTTCATTTTTAAAGGTTACTTCTGCGGAATCAACTAAAATATTACAGGACTAATTGCTTTTCTTTGTTATTTGTATGAATTCAACTTGTATTAAATGCAGTAATAAAACTAACGTAAATGAACACACTGAAATTAAAGCTTCAGAAATAAATAAAGATTATAAATTGCAGTAAATGTGCACTGAAAGTAATGCATAAAAGAAATGATTGCATAAACTTAAATTGGTACGCATACATACATCCCAAAGTTGCACTCGTTACTCATTTTGCACAGAGATTGAGTTTACTTGTGTTCTGTAAAAATGCGGACCTTAAACTATTCATCTGAACTTGCTTAAATAGCAAAATAAAATAACTACTACTAAAGGTCGACTAATTACTAGCCAACACGTGTCCACGACATGCAACATCTTCATCCGTGAGAGTTCCACGCGTCCTTTAGAAACTGCTGAAAACCGTCTGAAAACTGTCATCTTCAACTTCTGGGTGTCTTCCGACTTCAACTCTAAACTTGGCAGAAACGCCTAAGTTTTTACACATTTTAGTCGAATGACCATGGCAACTATAGCCTTTTTTTAGTCGAACTGTCTCGACTGAAAGAGCTTCTTAGTCGAACTGTCTCGACTTAGAATGTTTAATATTCTTATACATTTTTTAGAGATCACTTGTCATTATTAGCAAGTCGAAATCTTAGGGTAACAGGCGGGCGTTGGGTTTTAGTGGGCGGCGGGTCCGAAATTGCAATCCAACCTGCCATTTTATGACGGGGGAGCGGGCCGGCCTGACGGGCCACGACCCATTTTGCCACCCTAACTCGAATACTAAGGTGTTGTATGAGATGGTGTGTATATGTAATTTTTGTGAATAAGAGTCATCTCATATAGCACGTGAGTGTATTTACATTTTTTTATTAATAACACCTGATTCCTCCACCATTCTTCACACCTCTTTTCACTTTCTCTCTAATTTTTTCTTCATGTCATCTAACATGATTTTTAAAAAAAAAGGGTATGTTTGTTTCTCGGCTATCAAATCATCGATTAAAATAAAATTTGTCTTGTATTTTGTTTAACAAATTATTACGGTCAGCTTAAATGTTATATATATATTTTATATTTTTATAATTATATTCATGCATTAACATTCTCTCTTGATGAATCCAATGGTTGATATTTATTCTTCTCATCTCTCATTTTAAAATGCTCTCACTTGATATGCTCCATATATATATATATATATATATATATATATATATATATATATATATATATATATATATATATATATATATATATAGGGGACGACTCAAGTGAGAACACTTGGTTATTATGAGAAATGAGAACAATGAATCACGACCATTAAATTTGATTTTAATGGACTGGATTGATTTCTCTTTCTAAGATCTTTAATATTTAATGGACTGGATCTTAGAAAGAGAAACCAATCTAGTCCATTAAAATCAAATTTAATGGTCGTGATTTATTGTTCTCATTTCTCATAATAACCAAGTGTTCTCACTTGAGTCGTCCCCTATATATATATATATATATATATATATATATATATATATATATATATATATATATATATATATATATATATATATATATATATATATATATATATATATATATATATAGGAGCATATCAAGTGAGAGCATTTTTAAATGAGAGATGAGAGGAAGAAATATCAACCATTTGATTCATCAAGAGAGAGAAATTAATAGTCTCATTAATGTGTTAACATTCTCTCTCTTGATGAATCAAATGGTTGATATTTCTTCCTTTCATCTCTCATTTAAAAATGCTCTCACTTGATATGCTCATATATATATATATATATATATATATATATATATATATATATATATATATATATATATATATATATATATATATATATATATATATATATAAAAATGTATTTCAACTACATATAGATACTGAGTTTTCAATGAATTTAAAAAAACATTTTCCTATATTAAGGATTAGAAATAGTAATTGTCAAAAAAATATTTATTTTTTAATGCTTATATAAATGTTAATGTAGAGTTATACAAAATCTCGACCGTTAAAAGAATTGATCAAACGGTTATATTAAATGAATTAAAAAAATATTTCGCCTATTCTTTCTTCTTAAAAATAGGTTATTTATAAGACCGTTTCATCGAATGCTAAAAACGGTTAAAATTTGATATAAATTTATTATCTTATATATAAATAATGTCCATTGGTTTATTCAATATAAATAGATAGAAAAAAAGTGTCTCATAATTTATTAATATACAAAAAATTTAGTTTTTGTGGTGTCCTTTAAGTCTTTATTTGTCCGGTATTTCTTCTATTTATAAAATCAAACATAGAACAATTTATGTTGAGTTCGAGTCCTGATCTCTTAGAGATTCTGTACAAATAATAAAAAGTAATTTTTATTAATATATTATATTTTATACTAAATTAATTATTTAATATATTTTTTAAATATAAATTAAATATAATTTATTTTTAGAAGCCCTGAACAAATAATAAAAATTGATTCATAATAGTATATAATATTTTATAATAAAAATTTAATGACAAGTAAAGTTATTATATGATGTGTTTTTTAAATATAAATTAAATAGAATTTCTATATATTATTCAAAATTTATTTTTCAAATTTAAAATAGTCCGTGAAATACATTTATAATTTTTTTAATTATATGAATACAGGATGTCTTAGTAAAATAAATAAAAAATAGAAAATTGTGAAAACCGCCTTATAATATTATAATATGACTACAAGGCTTTGACTGATATGCATAAGGATTTTTCTTATGCACCATGCATAAGCCTACATAAGTCATTTGATCATGTTTTTAATTCAGTATTTAGTATTGAGTGGTGAGTATTGAGTATTGAGTAATAACAATTGATGTCTAGAATTTGATCCAATGATCCAAGGGTCCATAATAATCTATGCACAGTAACTGCACCCTAAATACAAGTTGCCTTAGTAAAATAAAAGTAGGAAATTTCAAAAACGGCCTATGCCAAGACTCAAATTCGGCAACAACATGATTGCCTAACTTCACATAAAACCGCCATTTTTAGCAAACATTGTATTTATTACATATTACTAGTATTTATTAAAATATCTTAACCTTTTTTCTGAGGTCGATTTTTCGAGGTTCTGGGCCATGAGTCTGGTTGACCTGGCTCAAGGCCGACCCTACTCTTGTTGTCTAGGCTTTCTAATTTTTTGTTTAAACAAAAATCAAATCAAATTAATAAAACTCAATGTTAATTGAAAATATTTATTTGGACAATAGATTTCTAAAACTCAATTTGCGAGCATCTCTATACGAACTAATCATAATTAATTCATATTTATATAATCATTATCATATAAATTAATACAAGTTATTCAACTTCAACAAAAAAAAATCATGTTATATTCACAACGTATATGAAGAAACTAATAAGTTAAAGATTTTATATATGAAAAATGATGGAGAAACTAAAAAATTAAAGATTTTACATTATTATAAAAAATTAGTTGATGTGAATTAGATATTTTCCATCCGTTGCTTTTCTGGATGTCTCCGATGTTTTTCCAGAGTTTAAATTCCTTTTCAATCTAATGTTTTTATGAATGTTTTTAATGTATTTTCCAGAGTCACATTCAGTATTTTTCTAAATGTCTTTGATGTATCTTCAGATTGATTTCTTGTTCATCTGATGTTTTTCTGAATGTTAATGATGTATTTTCAGAGTTCATTCAATGATTTCCTAAATGTCTCTGATGTATCATCATATCGATTTCTTGTTCATCCAATGTTTTTATGGATGTTTCAGATGTATTTTTCATAATTCATTCAACAGTCTCCTGAATGTATCAGATGTATCTTTAGATTGATTTCTTGTTCATCCAATTCTTTTCTAAATGTTTCTGATGTGTTTTCCACTGTTGTTACATTCAATGGGTTTTTGAATGTATCTGATGTACCCTTAAATTATTTTCTTTCCATCTAATACTTTTATAAAAGTGTTTGATATTTTTCAGAATTACATTCAATGCTTTCCTAAATGTCTCTGATGTATGTTTATATGATGTTTGTCAGATTTACATTCAATGTTTTCCTGAATGTCTATGTTGATTGTTTCCTTTTCTCCATTAAAGTTGTCATTGCTTTTCTGGATGTTCTTGATGAAATCCCCAGTGAAGTTATATTCAATGCTTTCTCGAATGATGTATTCCCTAGTGAAGTTATATTCAATGCTTTCCCGAATATCTCTGACGTATCTTCAGATTCGGTCTCATTCCACATCTAATACTTTTCTAGATGATTTTGATGTATTTTCCAGAACATAGTTCTCTTTTGCATCCAATGCTTTTCTAGATGTCCCTTATATCTTTCTAGAATTTATCACTCTCATTCTAAGTTTTGTTAGATATTTCTTAATTTCTATGATTAATCCTCGAATACAACTTTTTTCCCATCAAGTCTTTTTCACTTCAACCAATCTCTAGTAAAATTTCCTATTGAATTATTTTTTTTATAATTTTCATAGAGTTTATCTCTCATATCATATTCCTAGTAAGAAAAAGGGTCCATTTAACCCTAGGATGTCATTTCATTGCATTAAGGGACAAAAATTAGGTATTTAATATTTATCTATCTCCTACTACGATTATACGAAGAATGACCATCTTCATATACTCTCGTTGAATATATTTAAATAGAAACATCTATCATACCCCGTTTTTTATCCCTGTAGACTGTCATAGTCTATTCCCATATAATGATACCTTGAAATTTTCATATCAATCTTTCTCTTGAACGTCGGGAATCTAACTAAGAGAAATTTAAATATTCAGAAGAAAAAAATAGAAACAACAATCATGTCTTTATTCAATCAAACGCATACACTAAGACTAAAAAAGTTAAAACTTATCTCTGTGTAACTGAGCAGCATTCCATAATGCGAAGCTTTTATCCGTATAAGGCATGTTGAACAGTAGGTTTGGCTCACGTCTTACATGTATCTCACACCCTACATGACATAATATGTCATCTCTGGATATGGAACGAGGTCTTATTGAGGTGGTGGTTGTTATAGCAGGTCACAAGGCTTGTACTTTATTCCCTACATTAATGTCTTCGCCTATGATTATGGCATGTATTCCTACCACTCATGAAACAAACTGAGAAGCGTTAGAGCAAACATCTAGAGTTTGGACGAAGAGGTCGAACCATTGATAGAACTCTATAGTGGTGGTATCAAAACATCATAGAGACTTATAAAAAAACTGTGTATTATGTATTAGTTAATGTTGTTGAGATGAAAGAAGCACATACATGATACATGGTCACAAGAAATCCAACGAAGGAGAGGTGAAATAACATATTATTTCTCACACTTTTAGACTTAGAAAGTAAACCATGCCCGGTGTTATTCTAAACAATCCTTCATAGAATAATATCGACTTCTTTCTTTCTTTGTTGGACAAGCCATTCAAGATCACTTTGTTTTAAAGACAAAATATCTAGAAAATGGGACCCTAAAAAAATTAATGTTTGTCAAACACACCTATGTAACAAATAAATTTTTAATTAAATTGAATTAATGTGCGCGTGCACGTAAATTTAAAATTTGTTTTTGGTGTGTTTTTTCAATTTATCAAAAATACTCAATAATAAAAGAGATAAGAAAATAAAAAGAAAGAAAAAGACATACCATTAATCATATAGACGGGCAATACTATCAAATATGTCATTTAGAATTATGATACATATACAAAATAATATGGTATTTAATTTTATGTTTTTTATTCAAAGAAAATTAAAAATCAATTAAATTAAAATTTTATGGTGCTTACCCGCCACTACTATAAGGGTGTTTTAGTGAAAAAAGTAATTTTGCTAGAAGACCTTTAAAGAACCAGTCTTATACTCTCCCATTAGTCAAATCACATCAAAATTAAATTCTATTTTTTATCAAATACTTTTGAAAATGATATTTAAACTATTATGGAAGTCAGTATTAAGTTTATGAAATATGATTTAGTTAGTACTTGTTAATGACTTCAATTAATTTAATGACTATCATATTCTTTGGGGACAATTGTATGTTAAATTTAGATTTGATTTATAATCACAGGATAAGAGACATGTATATAAATTAAATAAGTTATTTTTCCCCACAAAATAGTCATTGTCGCCTCTTGATTATAATGTTTTGACTATCTCATTAAAAACACTAAGATTATGCTCAAACACCTTTATAGTTCCATGTTTTGAACTCTTAGCTAAACATTTATTTCTTCATGCCAACCAAATTCATATTTTTAAGGTACTAAACATTTCTATTTGCTGTTATTTTATGGTATTACCTAATGTTAATGTCTATACTGTTCTCACTCTCAATGATTAATAATCATTTACTTCTATAATTAGGACCACTTATAAGATATACTATCAAAAAATGAATGAGAAGTGTATATTAGTGGCTACCCTACTTAAAAGAATGTTGTTTGATAGAATATGAAGATTTTAAAGAACAAATTTTTCTATCTTTGACAAGATTTTAATTTATAAAAAATCATTTTAAAAAAATATTTTTATTAATTAACATAATTGGAATGAAAAGAAGGTACTAATTTTACCTCTATAGTAGGTAGAAATCCAATGAGGATGGGGAGATAGAAACACCATGTTCTTTCTTGCACTTTTCAATATAACTCTTTTAAGTAGAAAATATAAGGTTAAAAAATGATATTGTTTCCTTGAGGAGTGCTAGGAACACTCTCTTTTCAACACTCTCTCCAACACTCACTTTCTTATTGGTTGAAATATGTGTGGGTCCCTCACTTTGGAAATGGATCCCACATAAAGTGGTAAGACCCACACATGTTTCTACCAATAAGAAAGCGAGTGTTAGAGAGAGTGTTTCTAGCATTTCTCTTGTTTCCTTTCCACATGGCATCACCAATTTAGTATACGTTTGAATTGTAAAAAAAATCATATTAGTTATAATATCAATTAGATATATGCAAGAAAGAATATTAAAAGTATTAATATATTTAAACATTATATACAACAAAAAATAACAAATGAATTGAGAAAATTACTTTAAATTAAGTTTGGTTACTTCAATAAAATATATGCTACAACTAAGGGAGGAGTTCCTAGATGTATGCTACAGCTAGACCTACAAAAGGCCTATGATATGGTAGATTGGGGTGCTCTAGAGATGATAATGAAGGAGCTAGGCCTGCCAAATCAGTTTATACACTGGATCATGCTCACTGTAAAATCTGTCTCATACAGGTTTAATGTAAATGGTGTCTATACAAGTCACATACAAGCCAAACGTGGGATAAGACAAGGGGACCCCCTATCCCCTTTGCTCTTTGTCTTTATGATGGAGTAATTACACAGACTCCTCCATAAAATGCAAAGATATCCTGAGTTTAAACACCATCACAAATGTAAGGAGCTGCAACTTACCAATATAACATTTGCTGACAATGTTCTTATGTTTGCTAGGGCTGATACAAATTCTGTCAGGATGCTGTTGCAAGTGATTCAGGAGTTCTCTTCTTCAACAGGTCTGGTGATTAATCCAAGGAAATGCAGAGTCTTTCTTGGAGGTACTGATGCTGATACTTGTCTCAGAATTAAAGATTTGACTACCTTCCAAGAGGGTACATTACCCTTTAAGTACCTGGGAATTCCTATGTCAAGCAAAAGGTTAGAAATACATCAATTTTGTCCCTTAATTGATAAGATTACAGCCAGAATTACACACTGGAGTAGTAGACTTTTGAGCTATGCTGGGAAAGTTCAGCTAGTGAAAAGTGTGTGTTTTTCTACTGCAAATTACTGGCTTCAATGCTTACCTCTCCCCAAAAATGTCATTCACCATATAGATGCCATCTGTAGATCCTATGCGTGGACAAGTAATGCCACGATTAGTAAAAAAAGCCCTGTCGCATGGAAAGAAGTTTGTAAACCCAGGAAGTTTGGAGGCCTTAACATCATAGACATGCAGATTTGGAATAACTTGGCTATGCTGAAACTATTATGGAATCTTAGTAAAAAACGATACCCTGTGGGTGAAATGGATGAATTGCTATTATCTGAAGGACAAAGATATTTTACAGCTTGAGGATAGAGGTCAACACTCCTGGATTTTGAAGGCTATTCTGAGACAGAGACAAGCAATTGCAAATGTGCCAAATTGGTCTACTATGGGGCAGTTCAGTACTATACAAATATACAAACAATTGAGGGCTACTGAGATCCAAGTGCCTTGGTTCAGGATTCTCTGTGGCAACAGTGAAAGGCCTAGGGCTCTCCTCACACTGTGGTTAGCCTGTCATGAGAAAATGGCAACTAGAAGTAGATTACACAGATTTGGGTTTGTTGATTATGTTCAATGTTGTTTTTGCTTGCAGGAAGAGACTCAACATCATCTCTTTTTTGAGTGCACTGAAACTAAAATGATATGGCAACATGTATTGAAGTGGTTGGGTATTGATAGTACCCCCTCAGAATTGGGTAGCAGAAATTCAATGGATGATCCAAAAATGTAGAGGAAAATCAACAAGAGCAAGTGTGTTGAAGTTGGCTATAGCCGAATCTGTATATGGGATATGGCAATATAGGAATGCTGTTAGTTTTGGAAAAGTGGTCGATTCTAATAATGTTCTTTTAAGTATTCTTGACATGATTGTATATAGAGGTTGGACTAAACCTAGGCTTAGAGCTCATATGGCTGCTTTGATGTTATAGTCGTGTTTTGATTAGCTGGACCGTTTGGTCGCTCTGTAAGAACTGTTTTTTGAATTAATATATAAGTAATTTGATTCAAAAAAATAAAATATATTTATTACACTTGAAAATGAGATTATATATACTTGTCACTCCCAACCTACTAGAAACTCAGATATATGCGTAGAGTGATGAATTTGGCATTTTCCATCATCCTGATAAGCCACAACGCGTGAATATATCTTATCAAGAATATTATTTCCAAAAGAAGCTTCATCGACTCCATTACCTTATCTTAGTAACTGGATAGTTTGGTGGTTGATTGTATTGAGCTGCATCGGCATACATGTCTTCCAGATAGCTTGACAATTCTAAAGAGTTGCTCAAGGGGCTGCAAGAAAGAATAACATCAATACATTAATTTTTATAAGCTAAAATAAAATTAGGCACACAAAAAAAGATCTTTGTACCTGCGAGTGTTGAATTTTTCACTAAGAGTGAAAAGACCGTTGGGTAGAGAAGTTGTTCTGTCAATTTCTGACTAGGATTTTTGTATTATTTCATAGCAAGTCTGACTAGCTTCCTGAAGAAAAAAAAAAGTAAATGGTTACTGATAAAGCAATGTCCTAATTATTCTTTTTAGTAAAAAAAAAAACACAAGACCAAAATAAATTGTTACTTATAAAGCAGCATCCTAATCATGTCCGCACTTGCAATTTTAGTCCTGATATACATGTTTTTTATTTTATATTTGGAGGACTACAATGCAACCACAATCATACAAGAGAGAAGAAAGAGCTTTTGTCTCTAACGTGATCCTTATTGTTTGATGTTCCAAATAGAGTTAAATACATTTGTGTACTCTTGTTGAATCAAAATCCTACTTGTTACGTAAAAGTTCAATTCGTAGACACTTTAGAAATGTTTGATGTTACTTCTAAAATCACATTTTTAAATTCAAGTGGGAAATTGTTGGAATGATGATAAATTGGAGTAGAAACTTGAGAGACTATAATGTCATTAATAAGCACAGATATGAGCCAATATGAGTGAAAGTGAATTTGAAAAGATTCATTTTAGTCCCATTTAAAACATAATACATATACTAGTAAAGGACCCGTGCGTTCGCACGGGTCACGCAAAGTCGATATAAATAATAAATAAATATATAAAGATAGTTAATAAATATATACAAAAGATACACAAATTAAAAAGAAAAAATATTGAAATTATAATTGTTATATAAATATTAATTTAATTTAGTTAGAAATATATACTTTAGTAGAAAAAATAAATGAAATCATTGTAGTCATCTACCCATGCATTTATACGGATCGCGCAATATCATTATAAATAATAAATAAATATAGTATAGTGATGGTTAAGAAAGTATATAAAAGATATATAAATTAAGTAATCTCGACCCGTAAAAAAATGTATAGTTTAGTTTAAAAATAAATAAAATAATTAATTAGTCATCTACACGTGTGTTCGTACAGGTCGCACAATATTGTCAGAAATATTAAATAAATATAGTGCTTTGATGGTTAAAAAAATATAATATTTGAAATTCTAAATGTCATAGAAACATAACATTAATTTTAAAGTGTTTAAAAAAATTTCACTTTGATTTCATATTCTTGTATTTTATTTTATAAGTTAGTTGTTTAAAAAATTTTGATTTTTAATTATAAACAAATTGAGTTAAATGTTTTAAAAAATTCAAAAAAATTAATATATGGATTAAAAACCTATATTTTGTCGGCCCGTTACAACATATGATATATAATATTTGTTCAATTTAAGTCAATATTTTGTCGGCCCGTTAGAAAAATAGGTTCGGCCCGTCGGACATGCCTATAATTTTTAAATTTTTCTGAATTGTAAATTTATGGATTCTATTGATATTATATGATTTTATGATCATATATTAATTAAATATTTAATGATATGTTTTAAAAATAATCATAATGATTATCACAATGAATTTAATTTATAAATAATAAATAAATATATAACGATGGTTAATAAATATATATAAAAGATACGCAAATTAAAAAAAAAATATTTGAAATTATAATTTTCATATAAATATTAATTTAATCTATTTAGAAATATATACTGTAGAAAAAATAAATCAAATAATTAAGCAGTCATTTACCTGTGCGTTCGCATGAATCATTCTTTTTGAAGAAGCTAAAAAATATATTACCAACAACCGAAAATTCCTTCAAGCACAAGACGTTCGCATGATTCATTTAACATCGTTATAAATCTACCATGAGGAATCATCTACCAGTGTATTCACATGGATTGTACAATGTTATAAATAATAAATAAATATAATGTATCTGATTATATTTATTTGATTTGGTAACATATATTAAATGATCTAATTTTTTAAATATAAAAACAAATTGTCATCGTTAAAAATAAATATATTATCTTTCCCAAAATAAATATATTATACTTATAATTATTAAAAGTCAAAATATTTTAAATCATAGGCTAGTTTATATATTAATAAGTGTAAATATGATTTGCATATTGTTAAGACCAAATCAAAATATAAAATTAAATATTAAAAAGTAATTTGAATAAAATAATTTGAATAAAGTAATTGAAATAAATTAATTTGAATAAAATAACTTATACTACATATTTTATCGTTATTTTATTCGTTAGAAGAAGCATTTGGGACTGTAATTAATGATGGTTAAAAAAATTTAAAATATTCAAAACATTCAAATTTTTGTTTTTTGCAAAAAGAATAATAAATGTTTGTTTTTGCACTTCTTAACATTTAAGATCACTATAAATACAACAAATACACCATTTCTATATATATAAAAAAACTCATCGTAAAAATGTTCAAATATTACAGTACTAAATCAATTAATTTCTTATTTTTTTCAAATATTTCTTAATGATTTACTATTCTTGTATCGGGTGGTCGAAAATGTATATTTTAGTAGAACAAATAAATGATATAATTAAGTAATTATTTATCCGTCGTTCGAACGGGTCACATAATGTCGTTATAAATAGTAAATAAATATAGTATAGTGATTGTTAAGAAATGTATATACAATATTTAAAAATTAAGTAGTTTCGGCCCGTAGAAAATGTATATTTTTGTAGAAAAAATAAATGAAATAATAAAGTATTCACCTATTCGTACGTTCAGACGGTTAGCGTAATATCGTTATAAATAGTAAATAAATATGGTATAGTGATGATTAAGAAATACATATAAAAGATATATAAATTAAGTAATCTCGACTCGTCGAAAAATTTATATTTTAATATAAAAAATAAAGAAAATAAAGATATATGCCACTTTCAAATCAAAGTCAACATTAAAAAATTGAACACCTTTTTAAACAAATATGCATTAAAACTAATATGAATTAAAGTTTATAGGAATCAATTTAAATAAATTGTAATAAAAGAAAATACATCAAAATAGTCTGGAAAACAAAATCAAATTCATGAATGCATTTATGTAATTGAAATGAATATTATAATTTAAAAAATTATATTAAATAAATCACTTATCTTAATCTTTATTAAAAATAAGATAATTATTTTATAATAAAAAGTATATATTTTTTCATTTTTTTAAAAATAGTTGAAAAATAGTAGTACTAATGAATAGTGTAATCTAATTCTTAGATTAAAAATTATATAATAACACATAAAATTAACTCTCTTAAAGCATAGTTTTTTTAGACAAATAAAACTTTGTAAAATTATTTTTATTGTTATTGAAATAATTTTCTTGTTTTTTTTTAATAGTATTTTATTTTTTGAAGAATATAAAAAATAAATTTACCTAATAATTTTATAATTTTTTTTATATAATGTATATTGTTTTGTCAATAAATCAATCATTTTATTAAAATGTTAAGTTGTAAATAAAAATTCAAAGCGCATGGTGACTTTTCCTTTTCCTCCATCTCACCTTTTCTTGACTTTTTCTTTTCCTCCATCTTACCTTTTCTTGACTTTTCCTTTTCCCCGCGTGACTTTTCCTTATGTATCTCATTTTCTCCTAATCTCCTTGTACGTTTGATATTATGATCCATTGTACAATAATTATAAAAATATGTTAGAATACACTTTAATGTGTGAAGAAATTTCAAAAGTCATAAAATATTGTTGGAATCAATGAATACTTTGGTTAATGTGTGAAAGAAATATGAAAAGGCATAGAAATGGTTGGAACCACAAAAATTTAATCGTGGGAAAATGTAAAGTCTCTACGTTTTCCACTGCAATAATAATTAATTATGCATGTGGGAAAATGTAAATATCAATATGGCTTAACAATATTTGCCCAATAAATTCGTGTACCTGCATTGGTAACATTACAAAAATCTGAATTTATTTGCACTATTAATTAGCCTGCCATTTTAATAATGATCATAGCAGATTTTTCAAATTAATTTAATCTTTAACGTAAAATGACATTTAAGGGTACTAAATGAGGCTATTAAACTATATTAATTAAGTTAATTACGTAAATTGGTAGTATACTATTTTATTATTAAATTTGAAGATTTGATATAATAATAAAATATTAATTATTAGTTTTTCATAAATATTAAGTACATAATAAAATATAGAATATAATTTATGCATTTTAAATGAATCATTATTGTTGTGTAAATAAAAATGATATAGTTAATGAAAATTGGGATAAGTCATTATGCAATTCAAATGAATCATTATTGCATTATAAACCAAATATATATTAGGCGGGTATAGGAAACATCTGAAAAATTGGGCAAGTCTAGCCATAAAATTATGAAATTGTGTTTTAGAAAATCATGTTTTTCTATTTATAAAACATATATTTATTTACAACACATATTCTATAGGAAATCACATTTAAAAACATATCTTTATTAAAAAAACATTTTTTTAATTATAAACAACATTTCATAACCAAAACATTTTTTTAATCATAATTTCATCATTTAAAAATAATAAGTGAAATGTAGTTAATTCGAATTTGCACTTTTTCAATCACATCCTCATATAGCTATAACTTATCTAATTTAACATGCACTAATCAAAATATTATATTCTATATTATATACAAAGAAACAATTAAAATTTAAAAATGACATAATATTAAAAATGACATATTAAAAATGAAAAAATAATTCATTAATAATTCGTCTTAGACATGAAATAGTCTTAAAACCCCTAATATTTAATTTTGGATATTAAAATCGCAAGATATTCACAATTATACATGAAAATCATTCTCTGATAATTTATTATCATTTAAAACTCACAAATTTGGAAAAAGTGTTGGCTCTTGTTGTGTTACTGGTATTGTTGAAATATCTTGGAGCATACAAACTGTACATATTAATAATCTTATACACATACAAAAATTTGTTAGGTTCTGTATTGCATTCATCTGTTTGATTTTGAACTGGATAGCTGAAATTGTATAGCTGAAATTGTATATGGTTATGATGTTTTTGTATAAACCATCCAATATCACATCATGGTCCCATGTATATTCTATCATACCCTTTTGACCTGTTTCATCATACAATAATGCATTTCCAATCTGCACAAAAGAATCATTATGTCAAATTGCAAACAATGTTTTATAATTTATTAATTATTATACCATAACCCCTTTGAAGTTATACCATGACCCCTTTATTGTTAAATTACAAACAATGTTTTATAATTTTGGGATTATTATCCAAAATGAGTTTAGAAAACTGTGGAACGTAATGTCTTGAAATTTCAATAAAAATTCAAATTATAATTTTTAAGTTAAAAACTAAAAATAATATTGAATTAAAAGATTAAGTTAGGAGTTAAATATATATCCCTAAATAAAATAAAACAACAAAACAGTATTATAGAAGCTGCTGAGAAATTGAAAAATTCATAGAATTGATAGTATTGAAGATATCGGAGCGAAATTGAATTTGCATGGAAAAGTGAGAAAGTGACTATTGATATACATGTGGTAATAATCTATGTATTGTAAATAAACAATTAAACCAATTAAATGCATTTAGTCAAAAAGTGACATAAATGATCATTTAAGAGTGTCAAATAAGCTAAAGCAAAATTGGAATTTAAACATATACCAAAATGAGGTATTTATTTTTTTCTTTTAAATGGCCACAACGTCAACATCTTAGTGCAATAAACAATGAAGAGTGTTAAAAAAAAAGTAAATTTGGGAAGATAAACAATGGATTATGCATAACCTATACTTATGTTTTGTAGAGATTTTATTTCAATTGTGACGTGATGTTTGCACTTCATAGTAGCAGTCACTTGGTATTTAACTTAGACAATCTATTGCAGGCTGCATCCAACATAACTATTCAGTAACAATTCATGACCACCACCAATATAACTTGGCATTCTTACCAATTTCACCTCTTTGAAGGGAGTTGAGAAAAATATGCTGCAATCAATTACTCATTAAATTAGATGCAGTAATCAATTCCATATTGACATCATTTTCTGCAGTCAAAGTTTAATATTTTACAAAACCTATCATATATTTGATGAGAAAATTAGAAACGGTAAGTTAATGTTACAATGATAAAAGTAGAAAGATTCCCATGTTTCAAATCATTCCACCTTCTTCTTCCTTCGTAATCAATTAACTTCATCAATTACAATAACAACTCTTCACCATTAACAATACTAACACCATCATTCATATACCAACAACTCTTTAATAATTTTAATACAACAACAATACGAAAGAAGCAAAGAGGAAAATATATATCAGAAAGTGGAAGAATATAGAGGCACAAAAACGACTTAGAGAAGAGTCTAAAACCATCGCCGCCAACGCTGTTTCATCTTCTAGACACATACCATCGCGCTCTTCTGCCGTTCACAAACAATAGCCACATAGAAATTCCTAATGAATTTTGAAATCAGTAGAACACATCAAATCGAAAACAATTGAGATCTTTTCAATGTTATGGGATATATAACACAAAAATTACATGGGTTGAGAAGGATCGATGAATCAGAGAAATTAGTTACACAAACACCCAATCAAAATCTTTTCAGTTTCATACAATTGCAAAACCACCGTAACAACCGCAGCACCGACACTGTAAACTCTGGTCAACAGCGAAGACACCGTTATTTTCTTAGGTTCCACTACTGTAACCCAAGTCAAATCATGGAAAACTAAAAGAAAATAAACCGACATAGAGTGTTGCAGCGGCGGCGACAAATTTTACCTCGAGCATAATCCTCCAGCAGATCTGAAACAGAGAGAAAAAATCATCACCATCATCAGATGCTTTGGAAAAGAATGGATATAAAAAAATTCAATAAAACAGTAAACAATGAAGAAGAATATAAAAAAACTAAATTAACATGAAAAATAGAACCAACAAACAGAAAAAAATGCTTAAGCCATAAAACTTACTGGTATGAAATTATAAAATAGAAAGAACAATGAAGATGAATGTACAAACAACAATATTAACACAAATCATCAAAGAACTATTCATCGGTTAAAAGCTTGTGAACTGAAGTTTGACCAAATGTTGGTTGAACCTTTACTGTAAATGCCATCCTCTTGCTCAACAGTGAATCAAGCTCATCAGGATACACCATTGTATCATACGCACCTTCCTATGAAAATTGGTGCAAATTAAATATTGTGTCTAATTTTGATTAGAAAACGATTTAAGGGCGATATAGTCTGCACCATATAACGAAAACAAATTAAACTTTTTAGGGCACTCATATTTGTAGAAAATTGATTTGGGAAGTTGGAAAGGATCAGAATAGGCACATGGGATATTGGACCAAATGGTTGAGTATTGGAGGAAGCTTATGTGATGATTGTGTCTGCAGCATAAAATACGTAAAAACATAAAAAATAATTAATTAAAATAATTAATACATTAATGACAGATGCAATTAAATAGTAATGACAGTTTTATCCTTAAAATGAAAGTAATCCATGAATTAATATGGGATTAGGATGTAATTAACAGAGGCATTACTTTTCTTAGTATAGTATTGATTAGAAGCATATATATTCACCCAGTCGACAAAATGGGTTGGATCGCAAGGGATGCCCAATTTTAAATGAAACAACTCTCTCTCCTCTTTTTCCTTTTTATTAGTTTATCATATTTTATTAATGACATATATTTTTAATTTAAAGTTAATATTAAATAATAATAATAATAAAATAAAAATATCCTATATGGATTAAAGAGAAAATAAAACCTAATTTTAATCACTCCTCTCGTCTTCCATCACGATAATTTTTGCCCTCGAAAGAAAACCGATTAAAGAGAAAAGAAAACTCGTTCCTCTTTTGAAAACCTAATCTTGAATCCGTAATCCTGTAGTTCCGCAATCAGGTGTTTTGCAACTCCCTTATGCTTCTCTTCATTTCGTAGTTACGCAATCGACCGTTCTCCAGCTTTTCTCTTCATATTTTTTTCTTCTTCTTTTAGGTATTGTGATTCGCCTTGAAAGAGAAAATGGCTACTAGCATCAACCATGTGTATTTTTTCATTGCAATTTTATGCATTACATCAGTGTTGATTCCAGGTAACAATTCGTATCTAGTTTTTTTTATTGTACTATGATTATTATTAGACTAGTTGATAAGATTATTAATAGGTTTGAGAAAAAAGATTCCAGTTGAAAATGAGTTTCTAGATCCGTTGCCATCGGAGAATTTTCTGGTTTCAAATTTAGTGAGGAGTTCACAAATGACACATTACTTGTTGGAGAAGGAGACTGGAAACACATTTGGGCTCTCAAATCTGTTGTGAGGGGTTTTGAAATTGTGTCCGGGTTGAGTGTAAATCTGTTCTTAAGGACATGTTTTCCGATCTGTTTTCCTTGAGCTCCTCCATGAAATTGTGTCCGGGTAGGGTTAATATCAGTCTGCAGAAACGGTGTTTTCTGAAATTCAGTTTTTGTTGTTTGTATTTTTCTGAAGATCCCAAATTCTGTAAGTTTTAAATATGTGTAAGTTTTTGACAATATTTTATTGATTACAGGAGGAGAATCAATACCGAAAATGAGATATTGCATTGAGAGACCACCATGTCCTGCTAACACCCAATCATGTAGGGATTTTTGTGAAGAAAAAGGATTTCCTAAGGGTGAAGCCGAGTGTCTAACAAGTCTTTGTTGTTGTACTTAATATTGAGTTGTAGCTTCTCAAAATATATGTACACACATAGTCTTTATGACTAGTGGAAAAATAAATACACTGATTTCAATATTAAATAATAGTGTTTGTTTATTAGACCACCTTATTTGATAGTTGTGTTAGAAGATTCGATTGTTGGAACTGTGTTCTAATTCATGACATTCTATTAATTTATATTTAAATGATGAAATTATGCTCATTATCCTACTAAATAAAAAAACCAATCCTATTTAAAAAGCAATTTGAGTTTTGAATTAAAACCTTCAAAAGAAAGCTAACCAAACCTTCAAAGGAAGCTAGAGTTGATAGTATGTGCATAGTTCCACGCCACAGCCTTCACCAACGTCCTCCATTCCACGCCGCGCAGCCGACAACCACCTTACGAGTCCTGCACTTCGCCCCCACTATCACTTCATTCTAGCCTCATCCTTCATCTTCCCATCCTCTGTTTAAGAATCTTCACTGGTAGGGTTTTGTCAAACCTTGAATTTCCATTATTTTTACATAGCTATATTTACATTAAATCAATTAATTCATTATGGAATTGAGACCCTGAATAATATATTTGTAAAATCATTGTTAGGTTTTTTTTTTAATAATGCCAACATTGAAGGTCTGAACTCTGAAATGTTTCAACCTTCAATTTATGAATAATTTGTTTCTTACTCTTTAAATTTGTTTCTAATGGAGCATTATTGTGTGCTATTACTAGACAATTAACCATTATATATGTTGCTTAAAAATTAATTTTGCATTGAAATCCCAATGATGGTAGGTAGGCTAGAACTAAATGGGAGTGATCAAGGATGGCACAATCTCCGAGGTCCTACCGGTGCCTCATGGGTTTCTTGTCCACTATCCTGGTTATCCATCCTCGACCTCCCGTGCTCTTGACACACTGGGTGGAACTCAGGGCATCCTTAAGGTACTTCGCAAGTTTCGTTGAAAAATATTATGATTCACATATTTTTTTCTATGTTGAGTATAATTATGGCCATGTTTGAATCTGTAGGCACGCAGTTCACAATCAAACAGATTGGAGCTTAGGTTCCGCCCTAAAGACCCGTGGTCTCATCCTGCATTTGGGGAGCGTCGTCCCACTAATGCTTTGCTTCTGAAAATATCCAAGAAGAAATTTCCTGATCATGATGGTGCCGAAGGTTCTAGTAGTGTGTGTGGAATGGAGAATGGGATGGAAGAAAATCATGTAGAAAGTGAGGATGGAGCTGCGGATAAAGTATATGAAAAGGAAAATCTCTGTGCTGATATTGTTGCTCATGTTCCCGAGGCTTATTTCTTTGAAGGTTAGAAATTAGAAACTTGAAATGGAATTGATTACCTTTGTGAACCTCCTGAGCAAATTTATGTTTTTTATTTTTGCCAATTATGAAGGAATGGTGGATTACCAATATGTTGTTCCTGTCCATGCGGATGTTGCAAAGAGGAAGAAGAGAAATTGGTCAGAACCAGAAGAAACAGACTTAGGTGATTATTTTGTTTCACTGTTTCTGTTTCTTTGGCTGACGTTTTGAAGTGTGTGTTTAATGGCAGTTTGACATAGCTATTGATTTGTGTTTATATTCTCTCTTAGCTAAGGGCATTCGTATGGATGTGGATCATGAAGACATTATGATCATAGTGCCTCCGATTTTTTCTCCAAAATACATGCCAGAAAATTTAGTGTATGTTTCTGAAACTGTCATTACTGATCACTCACTTATTTTGAGAAAAATCATGGATGCTGCAATACTGTTTAAATCATTTAATACCCATTCAAACTATTCAAATTTTTAAAAGATGGAAAAGTCGTCTTGCTTACAGTCACATGTGTGTTCTATAGCTTGGGGTATTTAGATGGTTATGCTAGATTCTTAGCTATTGTATTTAGATATTTTTGCCTTGTCTCTCCACTGATGGGTGGTAGGTGATCATGAAGTTCTTAGTTGTACTATACTATGTTCAGTTATGTTATATTATTATTTATGCTTTATGTTGCAACATCTTCTTGGGTTACTTTGTGAAGTTTTGACTGGAAAATTTTATCTTGCATTAACTCCACTTTTCAGTTATTTATATTTTTTCCTATTTCAGCTTGAGACTACCTTCCATGCCAAGTTCAAAAAAGAAAGACGATCAAGAAATTGCACATCCCCATTTTGAGGTAATTTAGCTCAAATTAATATTATAATAGGACGTAGTGCGGGCATAAAATTCAATCCTTTGGATGATATAAAACAGGGGCTGTAAGGCGGTACATATTTTTCATAGCTGGATGACAAAACTCATGTAATATTTATAGAAAGAAAACTTACATGTTGCAATATTTTGCGCAGATCGACAGGGAGCCAGTTCTTGCACTTGATTTTCACATTAAAGATATCCTATTGCTATATTCACTCATGTTTTATGTATTTGAATCCATGATCAAACATGATGCAGGTTTTCTTATTACAAAATATTAGCTTTCCAGTTGCTCCACAGTTTTCTATTATAAATCATTTGAATTACACCTATTGAAAATAGATATGCTCAATTGTCACTCTTCTTTGGGTATAAAAGTATTAGTTTTATGAATGCCAAAAAACAATTTTTTGCTTTCTTAGCGATTTTCCAAATTTATATGTTTGAATGTTCCCAACGCTCTACTAAAATAAGAAGAAAAAACAGTTTTGGTTGATGTCATTTGTTGTACATCCTGGGATGTTTTTCCTATGGGTTAACAAAGGTTGTTTTTTTTTTTGAAGAAAGTTAACAAAGGTTATTAAGTGTCAAGATATGCATTATGCTTTAGTACCTGACAGTTTCACTTTAACCACCTTCTAGAAAAGAAAATTTGTGGCTTCTAGTGATACAGTAATAATCATTAATATTTAAAATGACTTGTCTACTGTAGTAGCTTGTAAATTAATATAATGTATTATTATATGAGTTGCATGGCTGCTTTAGTTTGCATGCTATAATAAAGAAGAGATCTATTTCTCTCATCACAAGTTGTCCTGTCGTGGGATGTTCTATTCTATTCACTGCTTTCTAAACAGGAAATAGATCGAAATTAAGCATGACGTTCTCTTCTGGAGTTCTAAGTTGTAATTCTTTGTTAGGCAATGGCTTATTGTTACATAAAGTTCATTACTTGGCATGTTTAGCTGATTTTTTGGCACAAGATGTTGAAGTGCTAGATTGCTACTAATTTTTTTATTTTCATTTCTATAAACTGTCATGAGTTTTTGTGTTGATCTGTATTCACCTTGGAAAGGAGAATATATTTCAAAATATTGCAACAAAGTTGCACTTTTGTGGTTTTGGTTTTACTTAACTCTCTTACAAATTCCTAAAAAAGTGAATTGGGAGGAATACATACCACAAGGCTCAAATCAGTGGGAGTCACAAATGACCCTATCTAGATTGTTTGATGAGAAACCTATATGGTGCAAAAACTCACTTACTGAACACCTGCTCGATAAGGGCTTAAGCTTTTCACAAGGCATGATTAGAAGGTGACTTGTGCAAATTCTGCTGATTAGCTTTCAAATTTTCTAGAATTTAATTGCTTGACCTTGATCATAAGGTGACCTTCCAATCCCTCTGGCAGGCTTCTATCTAGAATTGCTTACTACTTTTCGAGTGGACCATTTCTAAGGTTCTGGATAAAGAAAGGATATGATCCACGCAAAGATCCCGATTCTCGCATGTAAGACTTAGTCCTGATTTTTAAATAATCTATTGGGTTTCACTTCAATCATACATTTGCACTCAAAGTGTTTGGGTCACATGATAAACAGATAAACGTTTTAATAGATGATGTAGCATTAGCAAATATTGTCTGTTGTTAGTTTTATAGTTTCTATACACATGTACCATTGAATACTAAACCTACATGGCCACAATCCTAACATCTCTTGTTGGAGTATGTTTAAATTTTTGGTTTTGCAGTTATCAAAGAATTGATTATCGAGTACCAGTTCCATTGCGAAGTCACCTTGATACTCACGTGGCCAATAAGTAAGTCATTCTGTTCAGTTTATTTCTTGCTTTTCACAGAGCAAACTAGTTAAGTGTATTTTGGAAAGTAACCCTACATGTATATATGCATAGGAAAATAAATAAATATTAGGAATGTAAAATAATACATATAAACAGACACTAGTGTACAGAAGTATATCTTGGAACCCATTACAATCCCAGTTAAATTTCTTTGCTGATTTCCAAGTTCATATAACAAAACTAGTTATTACCACTACGATTTCTATCGTTCATTTTGTGTTGTGTTCTCATTTTATAAGGGTATCATTTCATGCAGATTGGAACATAGATGGAGCGATATATGTGCCTTCCGGACCTTCCCTTACAAGTTCCAGACATCTTTACAGTTCTTTGAGCTTGTTGATGATTATATTCAAGCTGAAGTAAATAAGCCTCCAATGCAGATAGGGGTGTGCAAAATAACCGGTAAGCAAGAACCAAATTACTATCCAAATAAATCCACATTTAAAAGTCCAACCCAACTTTATGTTTACAAACTGGTGGCCCATTAAAAAAAATCGGTTACAAACCGGTTTAAGTATGGGTATACTCCAAAACCCATTGTTAAGTAGCAGCAACTTTAATCTACATAAACTAAGATATCTCCACTTGCATTGCTTATTTCAATGTGAATTCTAATTGGTTAATCCTACAAAACAACCTATGTATTAGTTCATACATAACATATCATTCAAATATATATACAATTCTCATTTTTACTCGCATAAAATAAATTAGATAGAATTAATTAATTTTTAAATTATGTTACCTGTATATGCGTAGCAACATTAGAAGGACGTCAAGTAGAATTTTTAGTGTTATTCGACAATACATGTTGGCTTGTATTTTGATTAAGTGACGATAAACCTACAAATTTTTAGTTAGGCGTTGCATATAATTCATAGAATTTAATTTTAATATTTTGATCAAGAGATGGAAATATTGTTTTTGCTATATCAGTAGGCGGAGTTATGCTGATTGCTGGAGATGGAAATTAATTTATAAAATTGGTTTTAAAACTGTTTTTTTTTAAAGTAAGTAAAAAACCGGTTTTGAGAAAAACCGGTTTTTTAAAAATTGGTTTAAGGTCCAAACTAAACCATATATATAATTTGGTTTGGTTTGGTTTATGATCCATGCACACCCCTAAATGCAGTTTTATAGAAACAGTTTTAAGATCCAAACTAAACCATAAATATAATTTGGTTTGGTTTGGTTTATGATCCATGCACACCCCTAAATGCAGAGAACTTGCACAGTAAGATTTTCTTATGAATTATTATCTTCGTTTTATGGCTTATTCATTTGTTTTTAAATTTCATGTATTAATCTACTGTAATACAATACAATACAGATTCTTTCTGGAATTGTATCAGGAGGTGTTGCTGTTTAGTTGAGGACCATAAACATGTTTTTTGAGGCAAGCTTTAATGTTTGTTCAAGTTATATATGATGGTGGTAAATTATCTAGTTTCTTTTTAAATATTTTGGTTCTAAAATTTCTTAGAGTTTTTAAGCTTAATGTAGTTTACGTCATAGGTCTCCTATAGAGTTTTGACTTAATTGTAGTCTCTATAGTTTAATAGAAATTAGTAACAAACCCGTCAATACGCACAGACATGAGTTTTGATTTAGTATGCGTATTTGTTTATATAATATATTTATTTTAAATCAAAAATAAAATTTAAATCAAGATTTTTAGATCATAAATACTATTTTTTGTATATAAAAATATTTAGATCAATAATAAATTTTTTCTTGTATACAAGTATTATTTATGTTTAAGTATCATATAGAAAAATATCTGAATCAATAGTAAATTTCCGTATATAAAAATATTTAAATTAGTAATAGAGTTTTTTTCCGTATACCATTTTTGAATCAAAATGTTTTGGATTACAAATACTATTTTTCATATATAAAAATATTTAGATCATTAATAAATTTTTTTCATATACAAATATTATTTATTTTTAGGTATCGGTTACAAAATTAACTGAATCAATTTGTAAATTTTTATATATAAAAATATTTAGGTGGTTAGACTGAAAGTGCACTCGTTGATTTTGTTGAAGTTTTGAAATGTAACTTTTGCTATAATCATTGTGTTGTAAACTGTAATTGAACTCTTTGTTTTTGGGTGAGCGGCTAGCAGGATCCTTGCTACCCTACTTGCTAGAGTTGTCTCTTGTTTTTTTTATGATTAATGTTGTGCTTGTGTTTGGTACTGTTATGGGGAGTTGATTTGTGCTTGCATGTCTTATGCCATGTTTTTTAATCTTAATTTATTTGATCTTTTTTCCTTTAAAAGAAATAACAAATTTGTCCTGTATATGACATGATAATTTGGATATGTGGTTGAAGGCTATGTTGCCTAGATATTCGATTTCATATAGCATAGTTGATTATGTTATTTTGAATTGGGAGATGAATGTAGTATGAAATATATTCATTGAAATTATTTGAGATTTATTATTCCGCGTGCGTTATGTATAATGTATGAAAGTATAAAGTATCAAATTGTATTACAAGATGATTAGTGCATGTTTTGTATGTTTGTTTTAGGTTTTCATTGCGGTGAAAATAACAGTGACGCCTTTTTGTTTATGCATTTTATTATATTCTGTGAATATTCGTTATAATTGGGGTTTAGAAAAGGGGTTACATGAGTGGTTTCAACATCATCCGTAGGTGTATTTCTAGAACATTCACATACTGTGCAAGTAGTTATCGTATAATTGAAGAAAATTTCTTTACCCACCTCCCTCTTTTCTTGGCCACCTCTGGTGAAAAACTCAAAATACCCTTACTTCGAAAATGCATTTCCGAAACGCTTTTTTTTTCAAAATTTGTCTTATTTCGGAAATGCACTTCCGAAAACACGAAAAAAAGGTGTTTTCGGAGATGCATTTTCGAAAACACCCCCTTTTTGGGTTTTCGGATATGCATTTCCGAAAACACCCCTTTTTGGGAGAGGGGGTGTGTTCGGAGATGCATATCCGAAATATTCCAAGACCAAATTGGTCTTGGAATGTTTCGGATATACACTTCCGAAATAATTCAATAATTATTAAAAAATTAAAATCAAGGTGAATCAATACAATTAATAGGTATAAAATCAAGGTGAATCAAAATTTCCTAAACAATTTTAAAGTTAAAAATTATATTACTAACTTATATAAATCAAAAATCATTTTTTATTTTTATATATGTTAAAAACAATTAAAATGATAATTACAATAATAATGGTTAAATTATCATTTATGGTAGATTTTATGAAATTTTATTATTAAATTGAAAATAAAACCATCTTATGGTTTATGACTATAAACCAAATTAAAATTCACACGTTATGCTTTTTTTATACATATTCAATCACTTTATAATCTTTATACATATCCGTTATTACTACAGTAAATATTTTACTTAGAAAAAGAAATTTGAATTGTGCCATACAACCACTTAAATATTTTATTATTTTATTATTTATCTTAATCAATGTTTTCTTTTAATATTTTATTATCCCATAATTTTGATCGATGAGTTTATATGATTTATTTTTTCTACTTTTAATTTTTTCTTTATTTATTATATAACATTTTTGAAACAATAAAAATGAAAATCTATTATAACTATTAAAACTCAACTTTTACTGATCAATGCAATTAATTTGAAAGGTTATACGGAAGATGAAAAGTGAAAACCCAATTTTTTTAGTTTTCCATTCAAATTCTTAATTTTCTTAAATCTTAAAGGTAGTTAAATGATAATTACAATAATAATGCTAAAGTTATCATTTAATGTAGACTTTAAGAAATTATATTATTGAACGTAATTATTATTACTAAATTGAAAATTAAATAATCCCTCTTAAATGATAATTACAATAATAATGCTCAAGTTATTATTTATTGTAGATTTTAAGAAATTTTATTATCGAATGTAATTATTATTACTAAATTAAAAATTAAAAGTTCCTCATAATTATTCTCTCCATTTTTTATTATATGTCGCTTTAGCCTTTTTATACACACCAAAGAAATCTTTAACTTTTGCTAATTGTCTTAATATATTATACGATGTTCCAATACCTTTTTGAAGTTACATTTACAATCTCTTTTTTTTCCTAAATAAATCATTATGAATAGAATAGAAATATATAATAATTATTATTCGTAACTCATAAATTATATTAAAATATATAGTTATTATTATTCATTACTCATAAATTGTATCAAATTTATATATGTGAATTAATTAATATTCTAAAATTAATTTTTGGGATTTTTTTTAGATTTTTTTTTTTGTTTTTTCGGAGATGCATCTCCGAATTAATCAAAATCCCAATTTTTTGGGCATTTCCGAAGCAGGAGTAAATTGGGGTTTTCGCTGGGGGTGACCCCCCTAGGGAGGTGGGTAAAGAAAAAACCTAATTGAATTGGGTGGTTTTGTCCTGGCGGCGCCGATGTATTTCGACTGCTTTGCATATTTTTCGGCAATACCGTGAAACGTCTTAAGGATAGCGAATCGTTCTGGTAACTGTTTTGTGGCTGGTTTTTGTTCAAACCTTAAAACAACAGTTAAAAAGAGATCAATTTTTCAACATAGATTATTCACCCACACCATTTTAGTCCAAAAACTCTCTACTTTTATTTGCATGGAATTTGTGTATGAGAACACGACTCTTGTTTCAAATCATAATCACTAAGACACATATAAAGAACATGAAGTAATTTTGTTTCATTGCACCTAAAGGAGGGTATGCGTTTGAAAATTATAATAGAGGTTAAAATAGTTTGTTTCTGATATAGGTGTTTGGTTTGCATGGTGTTTAGAATAAGATGAGTTGTAGAAGCGTGTTAGAAGTTTTTCTTGCAATCATTTGAGTAGCAAAACACTAAATCCACAAAATGAATCAAAGAAACTAGAACTTGATATCATACAAATGCAAAACATTTCGTTTCATACTAGGTCCACGAAAGCACTTCTTTTCCAATTTAAACGTTGAATTTAAAATGTCAAGTGTTTTTTCGGAGATGTATCTCTGAAAAAATCCTTCATATACCTTTTTGACTTCTTCATTATTTCATTCATTTTTCTCCAAACAATATGCTTCTCTACTTTGTGGAGTATATGCTTGGAGCGAAATAGTTTTGTTTTTAAAAACAACAAATGCAATATATTCGATCTCGTTTGGAAGATTAAAGTGTTGGCTTGGATATGGTCTTTTTTCTTTTGAGATATTACTAATTCTAAATGCAACTTTTACGAATTTTGCAAAGTTCGTTTTTATTATTTAGCCTAAGTTTATGTTGGATTAACCTATTCTTTAGAATTATTTTCTGATATTTCCAAATAAAAATTACCTATAAAGCAATAACAGAGATTTGTTTTTCTTTCTTTAAAATTGATAATAATGTCTTTAAAATTATAAATTGAATCTAGTTAAGCATTTTATAAATTAGTGTTTGTGTTTTCTGAAATTCAATTTTTGTTGTTTGTATTTTTCTGAAGATCCCAAATTCTGTAATTTTTCTACAATTTAAAAAACTTTGCTTTTTAGTGTATTGGTAACTTTTAAAAAAGATATTATCCATATAATTTTATCTAAATATTTTTTTATTAATATTAATTTATAAAATGATATTGAATACTAATATAGATAAAGCTCTTAGAATTACAATAAAGTCATAGATTCTTTTTGACAATATTTTATTGATTACAGGAGGAGAAGCAAAACCTAAATTGAAGTATTACGTTGAGAGACCACCATGTCTTGCTAACATCCTAAAATGTAGGGATTTTTGTGAACAACAAGGACTTCCCAAGGGTGAAGTCGAATGCCTAACAAGTCTTTGTTGTTGTGATTAATAGTTGTAGCTTCTCAAAATATATGTACACACAGTCTTTACTTTTTTTTTAATCAGTAATATATTGAAACGGGACAAAAGTCCAAACACGATTACAAAAGAGGCTTAAATCAAGCCGAGAGAAAAGAAAATTACTTGCCTAATCAAACCTAAGATAAATATAGCAAAGGGTTTTTGCTAAACTCGTAAAAGTTATAATTAGGATGAGTAATATTCCCAATGAAAGACCATTTCCACATGAGGGCCTTACAACCCCAAACAACTTCTCTAGAATTCCAAACACTATCCTTGAAAATGATATCATTCCTTCTCAACCAAATACTCCATATAATGGCCATCCAAATGCTCCCCTGCTTGCCCTTTTTAATTTTAAGAGTACGACAAGCACAACTCCATCTATAGAAACTCTCCTTAAAATCCTGAGCCACAATATACGGCATCCCCAACCAGCCTGCCATTTCATTGGGAATATTACTCATCCTAATTATAACTTTTACGAGTTTAGCAATTAACAAAGCAATTAACAAATGGTACAAGGATTCGGTCGTACCACCACATAAGACACAATCAAGGTTGGAAGAAAGATTGAGAATACCTCTATGAAAAAGAAGCTCCTTAGAAGGGATTCTATTAAGAAAACATCTCCAACCAAAAGCCCGCACTTTAAGAGGAACATCCACCCGCCATAGCATAGAAAAAACAGTGTCAAACTTATTAAATGTGCCGTAAGGAATGGAACCCGCGTTCAGCACCGAATACCCCGACGCGACTATATAAACAGCAGCATTATTGCCGCTCCAAGCAGTGCTGTCACGGCCAGTAGCTGGGACAACAACGACAAGTCTTCTGCGACCGTAACAACAGCCTATTGCGGAACACCAAAGCTTCCCCAAAGCCAAACACCATTAGTCCATCCTCCCATACAAGTGACCGACACTTCCTGCAAAACAGACACGTTAAAAACAGCCAAAAAACGATCCTTTAGAGGTCCTCCATCGAGCCATGATGAGTACCAAAAAGAAGTAGAGAAGTCGTATCCCACTTGAAAAGTGCAGTTTGAATTGAAATGATCATCCGAGAGATTTTTTTCCAACGAACATAGATCCGCCCACCATATAGAACACCAACGATGCTGAACTTTGGTAACTCCTCCATGAATAGCTTGTAATTTAATATCTCCGTAACGAGATTTCAACATACGAAACCAAAGAGAATTACTACCTTCTATTATTCTCCATCTCCATTTATATAAAAGAGCATTATTAAAGACATCCAATCTCTTCAAGCCAATACCCCCTTTCTCAACCGATAAACAAACTTCATTCCATCCAACCCAATGTGTTTTCCTCGAATCTTCCGAAGCTCCCCACAAGAAGTTAATTTGAATCTTGTTTAACTCCTTAATCACTTTTTTAGGAGCTTTGAAAAAAGATAAAGTAAAAATGGCGAGGCTACTTAAAACCACTTTAGTAAAAGTTATTCTACCGCCAAAACTCATCCACCTACACTTCCATGAAGATAGTCTTTTCCTAATCTTATCCACTAATGGTCTCCAAAAATTGATCCTTCGAGGATTGGACCCAATAGTGATTCCAAGGAATTTGAATTCTTTCAATTCCTTCCTACATCCAAGGAAAGAAATAGCCATCTCCAAAAGACGAGTGTTAATATTAATTCCGATAAGCTTACTTTTGTGGTAGTTAATACCAAGCCCCAACACAATTTCGAATCCTTTCAAGACCGCCTTAATGGCCCAAAGGTGTGAAGGATAGAAAAACACTTAGAAAGGGGGGGGGGGGGTTTGAATAAGTGTGACTTCAAAAACTTGTAAGATAAAAACAATGAACACAATTATTTTTATCCTGGTTCATTGTTAACGAAACTACTCCGATCCACCCCCTTAGAGTGATTTACCTTAACTGAGGATTTAATCCACTAATCCAATTGATTACAATGGTTATCCATTTAGAAAGCTTCTAAGTCTTCTAGAGTATACAGATCACAACTTGATCACTCTAGGAATTCTTCACTTAGAAACCTTCTAAGTCTTCTAGAGTCTACTGATCACAACTTGGCCACTCTAAGAACCTTTTACAAACAATGTAAAATAATGTTTACAAGAGTATAGATTGCTTCTGATAAATCTATAATCACAACAATAATATTTCTCTTAAGTTCTACTCTTAACACTCACTAAATATTACAAGAGTTTGTGAGGTTGAAGATGAAGTTCGTGAGTTTTGATTTTGACAGCGTTTCAGTATTTTGCACAAGTGTTCTACTTTGCTTCTGATCAGAACTTCTATTTATAGGCGCTGAGAGGAAATGACCGTTGGGAGCATTTAATGCTTTGCGTGAATGGTACAACTTTGCATTTAAGGTTTCACACTTTTGTCAACTACCTTGAGCCTTGCTTTTCCTGCTTTTACTGACTTTGCCTTTTGTAGCTTATAACGTTCCTTTTGTCAGTTAGAGATTAGACTTAATAGCCTGTCATCTTGTACTATCTTCTGGACTCAAATTTTTTGAATAACAACGTTTGAATTTCAGAGTCAACAGCTTGGTGCAGAGCATCTTCTTGTCTTCTGACTTTGAAGAGCTTGAGCGTGATACCAATCAGAACTTCAGAGCTTCTACTTCTGACTTCATGTTCTTCTGATGCTTTACAGTTCATGTTCTGATTCTGCTTGACCATCTTCTGATGTCTTGCCAGAGCATGTTCTGATGAAGCCATCTAGAACCTTCTGAGTCAGTTGCTTCTGAGCGCTGATTTGTGCATACTCTTTATGTATTTCCTGAAATGGAAAATGCAAAGGATTAGAGTATCACATTATCTTATACAAAATTCATATATAATGTTATCAATAAAACACAGAATATTGATCAGAACAAATCTTGTTCTAACAATCTCCCCCTTTTTTATGATGAAAAAAACATATATAATTGATATGAATTTGTATCCAGAATATCAGATGAACAAAGACAATTACACAGTTTTAGCATAAGCATATAATCAGAGTGTGTGAATATGTCTCCCCCTGAGATTAACAATCTCCCCCTGAAATTAATACTAGAAGAATTTTTAAATAAAAGACTTCCCTGAGTATTTTTCCATTTCAGTTGAGACTTTCACGTATCATAGAACTTCAGAACATTCAGAGCCTCTCATCAGAGCTTCCATTGGACAGCTGCAGAGCTTTGAATTTTTCCTATGTAATCAATTGTATCAGATTATACTTGATTGTATCAGAACATTCTTAAATGTATCAGAGCATTCTTCTTGCTTCTGATCTTGAAGCTTCAGAGCACTAAGCTTGCTTCAATTCTCTAAGAGCATGCTTCTTCTTAGAATTGCTTTTCCCCATGTATTTGCTTCTCATGTTGAGCTTTGACTAGAATATCATATTCCTGCAAAACTATCAAGGACAGAAAAAATTGCAAATGATGTTATGAATGTTGAGACTTAATCCCAGCAACTGATATTATAAATCAATTTCAATTATCATATTTCTCCCCCTTTTTGTCATAACATCAAAAAGCATAAAGATTCAGATGAACAAAACACACAGAGTGAAGAAAGAACAGATAATTTTTCATTGATAAAACATCAGAAGATACAAAAACATATGCAATTCAAGCAGATGCAGAAAACAAGAAAACACACTAGGATACAAGACCGACTACGATTGGCTGAACCTAGAAGCTAAGACGGCCAGAAGGTTCTTAATCTCAGCAGTGTCTTCAACTTGCTTCCTTGTAGCTTCCTTCTTATCCTGCATGAAGGATCTGAACTCAACATTTGTTTCCTCTTGCTTGTCTAGACGAAGAGCCAAGTTTGCTTGATTCTGTTGGAGCTCCTTCATAGTGTTTATCAGCACAGGAGCAGAAGGACCAGCAGAAGCAGCATCAAAGCTGTTGTCCATAGCAGGAGGGTTTGCACAAGCTTCGACCATAATAACATCTCTTTGATTTTCCTCAACAGGAATTTCTTCAGCAGGATGTTCTAGACCATCAAGAATTGCAGCTAGATTCTTTGGAGGTGTTGGAGCAACAGGTTCTGGAGGGTATTCAACTTCTAGATATACCATATTTGGTGCTTTTTCAGTGGGATGCTCCCTGTTAGGAGTAAATTAATGGTAAATTCATGTGTTAATTTAAGTAATTTCTTTTCTAAATTAATGCAAATTGTGATAGATCCATAGGTTTTTAGTAAGAATTGAACTGAATAAGTTTACTTCATGTGTAAAGCAAATCGAATCACTTGTGGGTACTATTGATGCAGGTTTGGAGCTGAAAAGGAGCTTTATAAGAACAAGAAGAGGAAATAAAGCTAGAAGTCTCAAAGGCAAAGCAAAAAGACGAAGTTTAACAAGGGCGCGCCGCGGGAGTTCTAGCCGGCGCCGCGAAAAAGTCTCTGTTTCTGACCGCGCCGCGCTCATCCGTTGCCGCGCCGCGGCCGCGACGTTTCAGGCCCAAAACTTATAAATAAAAGCCATAGCTTCCAAGAAAAGGAGAGATCCTTTGTGAGCGAAATTAGGAGAGCATTCTGAGTTTGAAGCCGATAACAACAATCGAAGGCCAAATCTTTACCAATTGAAGACATTCCGTTGATGAAGATGAATCCCTCTATTAATTCTTGTGTGTTCTTCATGTCTATGGAGAGCTAAATTCCCCTTGTTGAGTTTAAGGTAGTAGTTAACCTATGAATATACAATACCATTGATTCTTTCCTATGAACAATTGTTTGAATTTATTATCAATAAGAAATCTTGTTTTTATATTAAATTATCGTGGAGTCTTTGATCGAAAGAAAAGATTATAACTTTTGCCCTAGGTTACTATATTGATTCAATCTCAATTTGCAGAGATGGAATTGTGGTTGAGTTTTCATAATTATCGTTCTTTATTACTATTATCGATATTGATATTTGGAGAGATCGAATCTCAAACCGGTAAAAGTCTATCTAATTTGATTTGCAGACATGGAATCATATTTGAGGATAAGTGAAGATAGTAATTCAAATGATTGTTCAATTGTGAATTAATTAACAAATTGTATAGGAATAGGTTGATGAACCCTAAAGCTCAACATATATCCTTAATCGTTAACAAACTTTCAGCATTTGCATTTAAATTATTGTTTAGATTTGATAGCATTATAATCATAAAACAAATTCAACTACTTGTTCTCACTCAAAATAACTAACTATAGAACGGCAGTGATATTAAACCAATCCATGTGGATACGATATATACCGAAAATATTTACCCACAAATACTTTCAACAAAATGGCGCCGTTGCCGGGGATTGGTGTCAATATTGCACGCATTGCAATAGTCATATTATTTTGAGTTATTTGCTAAATTTTAGATTTTTTGTTTAGTTGCTTAATTTTAGATTTTTATTTTAGTTCCTTTATTTTAGATATTTAGTTAGTTACTTTATTTTAGATTTTGTTATTGCAATAGTCTTTTAATTTTGATTTTTTATTATTATAATTTTTTATCTTGTTATTTTACTTGTTTGCTAGTTTTGTAGATTTTTGTTTGTCGGAATGTTTGACCCAAATATAAATGTTGCGATTCATGCTCAAAACGAGATCCTATTTCAACAAATGGAGTATCTCCTTCAAAGTGTGTCACAGTCCACACCTCAAGTTAGTGAGTTTTATGATAGCGGATGGGGCACACCGGAAGATGCGATGGAGTATCATATGGCTAACCATGAATGTCAACAACAAGGGCTTTCACATTATAATCAAGGTTATCAAAGAGGACCCTCTGAGTTAGAGGAAACCATGAATCAATTCATGCAATTCTCTTTAGCCATTCAACAAAACCGGGAAACGCAAGATGTTCAACTTACCAAATTCTTCACCGAGCAAAACGTAAGTCAAGTCTCAATTTTTCAAAACCCTACGACTTATGTAGAAACTTGCCATGCTACTTCTATAAGGAGTGTAAAAGTGATTGATGAGGAAGTTGAAAACAAGGATGTTGGAAAGAAGAGAGTGGAGGAGGAAGTTGATGACAAAGAAGATGTTGTTGAGAAGGATAACATAGAGTATGTAAACATCAAGAAAAATATTGAAGTTGAGTATGAGCTCTCAATGAAGCTACCTTATCCAAGACCTCCTAAAAAAGTAGATGATGTGTTAGTCGAAGGAACAAAAAAAGAGGATATAATCAAAGAAGTCGGGAATGAGTTAGAAACTTCAAAAGTTGAAACTTTTTCAAAAGAGAATATGGTGGACTTAGAGTTGAAGAAGAGTAGTAATGCAAAGGAGCATAAACTCTCATTGGAATTACTTCCTCTACAAGTTCCTAATAAAAAAGGGAATGAGAGTCATTACTTTCAGCCAATGGAAATGTTTAGACGTTTGCAAATCACCATCCCATTTTTAAAAGGTTTGGAGTTAAAGCCAAAATGTGTCAAATTCATCAAGGATAGGTTCTCACAGAAGAAGAAATTAACGGATAAGGAGGTTATCTCTCTTGAGGAGAGGAAAAAACAAATGAAGGAAGCGAGATCGCGAGTTGAAGTGGTAAGAATTAAGGATGAAGAAATCAAACAAGCAAACTTTAAATACTTTTGGGGTTTCACATTGGTAAGACAAGTACCAAGGAAACGAGACAATGGTTGATGATTCAACCATGAACCGTCAAGCCATGTGACGTTAAACGAGGCACTTCGTGAGAGGTAACCCACACTTCTAATGTTTTATTTTGTTTTGTTTATTTTTATTTCAGGAAATAATAAGGGGACCTTTCTGGTGAAAGCTAGGAAGAAGCAATTGATATGGCAATACCCTTTGTGAGTCAACCCTCCCGGGCTTGTTCTGAAACATTGAGTCAATGTTTAGTTCAAGTTTGGGGGTGGATTTACTCTTTTGCATTTTTCAATTTTTCAATTTTTTGTTTATTGCTTCTTTTATCCCCAGTTTAGAATGAGTAGTTTCTACATCATAATGAAAATCTCAAGCAAAGTACCAACAATGGAGCGACATGCATGAAAGTGGTAGTAAGTGAAATCTTTTGAGATTTTTCTTTTCTTTTTCAAAAAAGAGTGACAAGGCAGGTATGACTTTTCGAACTCAAACTCTTAGTGTGTGCATGAAACATAGGTTGTTAGTAAATATCGACAGAAGTTCTTTATGGTACTTAATTTTTTATTGGATCGGCTTAGCCTTAACCATTGTGAGGAAAGCTTCCCATTGTTTACTATATGCAGGAGACCATCAATTATTTTGACATGTTTGTATTATGCTAAACCGTTTGTCGCATCGTTTGTGGAAATCTGTGAAAGTGATTTAGGCACTTGTTTGAATCTGAGAGTTTCTTTAAGCCAATTCCAACGTAAAACTTATTTTCTTCTGTGAGAGTGTGATCCTTTGCTAACCATTCTTTGAGCCTGAGGTCTAGATAAGCATCATAATATGCACCAAGGAAAATACCTGGTGAGTTTTGATCTCAATAAAAAGTTTTGTTTCGAACCATCAACCATAAAATTTGGTGATGTGTTTTCTCTTTGACCTTTCTTAGAAAGTAGGGGAGCATTCACATAATCTAAGTACAGGTTGATCTCCAAGTTGGGGAGAATCACAATCCAAAGAAAAGTAAGTACAAGTGGTAATCGGTGAAGGACAAAAGAAATTCGTAGCTCGAAAAAAAAATATATGAAAAAAAAGAAGAACAACGTTTGAATCTAACAGTTGTTGAAAAAAAGAGAAAAAGAAAAACCGAGCTACGAATGAGAAAAGATGACCAGGTGAGAAAGCGAAAGTTATAGAGAAGGAGGAATGAGTTATGATTCGGATGATTCCTTAGATTAGGAACAACCCTTGATTATCTTCTTTTCTTTGAATCTAAACCACATTACAACCCTAGAAAGACCTTCTGATTCTCAGATTCCCAGGACTTGATGCTAACAATTTGGTGAACGTATGATATGGATCCTTGTTGATTTAATTGTTTGGATGAGTGTTGAACCCCTCTGTTGTTCATCATACTTTTTGATGAGAGTGATTAGTGTTGATTCAATTACAATTGTGTAATGTTTTGAACTTCTGGAGGTAATTTGCTTTCAAAACTTGTTTCGTGTGTATGTTCTGAGTTTGCAGGAAGAGGAGGAGTATTTGACTTGGTTACTGAATTGAACCACTTGAAAAACCTTTTTGAAAAACTTGTTGCATGATTGTCGGTATGTTTTGTTAGAGGTAAGTAATTTTGTTTAGGGACAAACAAAACTCTAAGTTGGGGAGAGTTTGTTAGGAGTAAATTAATGGTAAATTCATGTGTTAATATAAGTAATTTCTTTTCTAAATTAATGCAAATTGTGATAGATCCATAGGTTTTTAGTAAGAATTGAACTGAATAAGTTTAGTTCATGTGTAAAGCAAATCGAATCACTTGTGGGTACTATTGATGCAGGTTTGGAGCTGAAAAGGAGCTTTATAAGAACAAGAAGAGGAAAGAAAGCTAGAAGTCTCAAAGGAAAAGCAAAAAGACGAAGTTTAACAAGGGCGCGCCGCGGGAGTTCTAGCCGGCGCCGCGAAAAAGTCTCTGTTTCTGACCGCGCCGCGCTCATCCGTTGCCGCGCCGCAGTCACGACGTTTCAGGCCCAAAACTTATAAATAAAAGCCCTAGCTTCCATGAAAAGGAGATATCCTTTGTGAGCGAAATTAGGAGAGCATTCTGAGTTTGAAGCCGAGAACAACAATCGAAGGCCAAATCTTTACCAATTGAAGACATTCCGTTGATGAAGATGAATCCCTCTATTAATTCTTGTGTGTTCTTCATTTCTATGGAGAGCTAAGTTCCCCTTGTTGAGTTTAAGGTAGTAGTTAACCTATGAATATACAATACCATTGATTCTTTCCTATGAACAATTGTTTGAATTTATTATCAATAAGAAACCTTGTTTTTATATTAAATTATCGTGGAGTCTTTGATCGAAAGAAAAGATTCTAACTTTTGCCCTAGGTTACTATATTGATTCAATCTCAATTTGCAGAGATGGAATTGTGGTCGAGTTTTCATAATTATCGTTCTTTATTACTATTATCGATATTGATATTTGGAGAGATCGAATCTCAAACCGGTAAAAGTCTATCTAATTTGATTTGCAGACATGGAATCATATTTGAGGATAAGTGAAGATAGTAATTCAAATGATTGTTCAATTGTGAATTAATTAACAAATTGTATAGGAATAGGTTGATGAACCCTAAAGCTTAACATATCTCCTTAATCGTTAACAAACTTTCAGCATTTGCATTTAAATTATTGTTTAGATTTGATAGCATTATAATCATAAAACAAATTCAACTACTTGTTCTCACTCAAAATAACTAACTATAGAACGGCAGTGATATTAAACCAATCCCTGTGGATACGATATATACCGAAAATATTTACCCACAAATACTTTCAACACTCCCTTAGCCAGTTGAATAAGAACTGAAAGTCTCCAGTCAGAACCTTGTATGGATGTGGCGTCCCCACAACCATTGCCAAAGGATTTTCTTCTTCTGCAAGCTCATCTACAAACTCCTTTTATTCAAGAGGTTTCCAGATGGTGATGGGATGGTAGTATTTTCTATCATCATAATCCAGAAGGTAACCAGAAGGAACAGGAGCAGTTGCTAGACACTCTTTCTGAAGATTCAGAAAGTCAGATTGAATCTCCCTTCTAAAAACTCTCCAGAGCTTCCTAGCAGCTACATGATCCATCTTGGATTTATGAGCAACCTTTAGAGCATCTAACCCTGTTCGTACCTTATACTTTAATAATTCAAAACACATATCAACAGAGGGTTCAAGAGGGTGGCTTCTAAAATGGGTGAATCGAGAGTCTGGGTTAAGAACAAAATAGGGTTCAGGTTCTCTAGATAGTAAAACATAGGTGGTAGAGGACGATAGAGAGGAAAAAGAATCTGCTGTGGAGGTGGTTGAGGGATCACTTAATGGTGACATAACAGAGGGAATGGAGGTGTTTGAGAAAATGTTTTCAGAAGGAATTTGTGGAAAGACAACATTTGAGGTTGGGGGTCAAGAGTTGGTAGTGGATGGTGTCTTTTAGAAGTGGTGGAAGAGGATGGAAGGTTAGAAGGAGGTGGCCTTTTCTGAGGGGGAAGGTCAGAGGTAGACTGTAAATTAGAATTGTCTACATTGTCTATATCTTCTATGAGCTTCTGAAGTTGTTCATAAGTTCTGGGTATTTTTCAGGGATTCTGTTGATACTTGTTCAGAATTAGTATTAATAGGTACAGAATCAGAGATAACAATACCTGAAGATTTCTTCTGCTTCTTGACTTTCTTAGCATCAGGTCCTTCTTCTGTGACCTTTCTCTTCAACTTCTTCTGTTTCTTCTTCTTATCCTTCTTTTGTAATTCTTCTAAGGATGGAAGAGTTCTTCCATGAATCCATTCAGGATCAACATCTGATTTTTCTTTAACGCAGAATTCCAGATATAGCTTCACAAATTCTAACAATTCTTCTTTGTACAAACGAGAGAAATCAGCAACAGGATTCCTTCTTGTCAGAACATCAGAAGGAGCTTGAGTAGTTGTGGTTACTTTCTCAATGAGTTTCATTCTCCTCAAAGTGTGAGCATTCATAATGCTTTCACAAACTGCAGTCAGATGTTTAGAGCCAGCTGCTCTCAGAATCTCAATCAAACCACTCTCAGTCAAAATGTCTGATATCAGTCTGCCCAAAGGAATTGTTTTCTTCTTCAACTTGGGATTCTTAAGACGTTCTTCTCCCCTTGACTTGTCAACATTAGTCTTCAGATGTTCATACAGAATATGAGGAAGATTGACTCTCATACCTTTTCCAATGCAGTACAGAATGACCTGCTGATCTTCTATGATACAGAGATCCCATAGTAATCTTAGCCCAAATTCTGTAGGTAGGCTTGAGATCAGTGGTGTGAGGAGAGTTTTTACCATAAGAAAACAGTTCAGGATTAATCTTTTCCCAATTAGATCTTCCATGGAGAGCACTAGTTATACCACTTGTATTATCAAGATTGTATAGCTTTCTTATCAGCTTTTCAGAAATAGCTACCTCATGACCTAGCATGAAGGAAATGATGGCAGTTGGAGTAACAATGGCATGAATCCAAAATTCCTTAACCAATGCAAGGTAAACTGGTCCAATAAGATGATCAAAGTAGTTTGCCCATCCTTGAACCATCATGCCTGTTTTGATTTTGAAATCATGTGCTTGCGATTCTCAAAATCAACCATGGATTCACAGAGAACTTCCAGTTCATCTTGAGGAACCAAACACGTCTTCAGAGGAGTAGTTACAGATTTCTTATGTTGTTCTTGTCTTGAAGATGAAACCTTGTGTTGAACATTTGTTGAAGAAGCCATTGATTCACTGCTGAGACTTCTGGGTTTCGTAACTTTAGGGTTTTTGAAGAGAGAGAAAAAAGAGGCAAAAATGCATAAACAGTGAACAATGAAGATGGATGGAAAGAGATGAAATGATAAAGAGATGCGTTTATATAGGCACGGATTTGAAATAATATGCAATGAGATTCTGAATGAAGGAGATTACAGAATTTGAATCAAATGCATTTAATGTTGAGTGACGTTAGGGTAAAACGTGATATTTGAAATGATTTGCACAGTTACGTAGGGCGGCGTCTCATCAACTGCACGCATGCTTGTACCTTCAGAATGAACACGTGTTCATCATATGGAATAGCTGGTGACAGCTGTTTTGCTTTAAAAGAAATTCTGAATCAACTTAGACATACGAAACGTTAGCAATAACATAATCAGAATATCTAATTGATAAACAAGTTCAGAATATCTGATAAGAAAATAACTGAGCATTTCAAATCTAATCCATATATCAGAACTTCTCATCATTTCACTCTGGGCATAAATCCATACTGATATTCTTCAGAATGAACTTAAACCTATCTTCAGCAAGGGGTTTTGTGAAGATATCAGCCCACTGATGTTCTGTATCCACAAAAAGTTTAAAGAAAGAACACTCTTCTGAACATAGTCCCTAATGAAGTGATGTTTGATCTCAATATGTTTAGCTTTGGAATGTAAGATAGGATTCTTAGATAAACAAATAGAAGAAGTATTATCATAGAAGATAGGAATGTTACTCTTATATATCTGATAATATTCTAGTTGACTGTTCATCTAGAGCATCTGTGTACTACATCCAGCAGCAGCAATATATTTTTCTTTTGTTGTAGAGAGGGCAATTGTGGCTTGCTTCTTGTTGTACCAAGAGATCAGATGACTTCCCAAAAACTGACAGCTTCCAGAAGTACTTTTCCTTTCAACTCTATCTCCAGCGTAATCAGCATCACAATATCCTACTAAGTTGTATTCTTCAGATCTTCTGTAGACTAAACCAACATTAGTAGTACCTTTCAGATACCTCAGAATTCTCTTAACAGAAGTTAAGTGAGATTCTGTAGGATCTGATTGGAATCTAGCACACAGGCATACACTGAATAGAATATCAGGTCTAGAAGTAGTAAGATATAGAAGAGATCCAATCATACCTCTATAGAGCTTCTGATCTACCTTCTTACTTACCTCATCCTTATCTAAAACACACGTTGGATGCATAGGAGTCTTTGCTTCTTTGCTTTCTGAAAGATTAAACTTCTTCAGAAGTTCTTTCACGTACTTGGTCTGATGAACATAAGTTCCTTCATAAGTTTGATTGATCTGGATCCCAAGGAAATACTTGAGTTCTCCCATCATGCTCATTTCAAACTCTGCCTGCATAGACTTAGCAAACTTCTTTCCAAGTGTAGCATTAGATGTTCCAAAAATGATATCATCAATATAAATTTGGCAAATTAAAATATCCTTTTTAAAGGTTTTACATAAGAGAGTTGTATCCACTTGTCCTCTAGTGAAACCATTATCCAGAAGGAAAGAACTTAATCTTTCATACCAAGCTCTGGGAGCTTGCTTCAGGCCATATAATGATTTCTTTAATTTGAAAACATGTTCTGGAGACTTAGAGTCTTCAAAACCAGGATGTTGGTGGAAATAAACTTCCTCATCTATATAACCATTTAAGAAGGCACTCTTAACATCCATCTGATACAGATTGATGTTATGTTGAGTGGCAAATGAAATTAATAAGCGAATAGATTCTAACCTGGCTACTGGTGCAAAGGTTTCTGTATAGTCAATGCCTTCTTGCTGACTATAGCCCTGAGCAACCAGTCTGGCTTTGTTTCTTACAACTTCTCCTTTTTCTCTTAGCTTGTTTCTGAAGACCCACTTAGTTCCAATGACGTTAAATCCTTTTGGTCTTGGAACTAGATCCCAAACATCATTCCTTGTAAACTGATTTAGTTCTTCTTGCATGGCAATTATCCAGTCAGCATCCTCCAGAGTTTGATCAACAGAAGTTGGCTCAATCAGAGATACTAGACCAAATTGACATTCTGCATTGTTCTTAAGAAATGCTCTTGTTCTGATAGGATCATCCTTTTTTCCAATGATAACATCTTCTGGATGAGCAGAGTTGAGTCTAGAAGATCTTCTGGGTGTTGGCTCTTCAGATATTTTGAGATTCTCTAAAGAAGCAGCAACTTGATCTTCTGAAACTTTGCTTCTGGGTTCTTCAGGATCTGAGTTAGAGATTTCTATATCTGCAAAATTCTCAAACTACTTTGGCTTTTCAAGACCAAGCTTATCATCAAATCTGATATTGATTGACTCTTCCACTACAAGAGTTTCAGTATTGTATACTCTGTAGCCTTTTGAGCGTTCATAATATCCAAGTAGAAAACACTTCTGAGCTTTAGAGTCAAACTTATGCAGATGATCTTTAGTGTTCAGAATATAACATACACATCCAAATGGATGGAAATAAGAAATGTTGGGCTTTTCCTGTTCTTCCACAATTCATAGGGAGTCTTATTTAGAATAGGTCTTATGGAGATTCTATTCTGAATATAACATGCAGTGTTAATTGCTTCTGTCCAGAAATGCTTAGCCATATTGGTTTCATTGATCATGGTTCTGGCCATTTCTTGTAGAGTCCTATTCTTTTGTTCTACAACTCCATTTTGCTGTAGAGTTCTAGGACAAGAGAAATCATGGGCAATACCATTTTCTTTGAAATAAATTTCAAAGAATTTGTTCCCAAATTCACCACCATGATCACTTCTGACCTTTATGATTTTGCATTACTTCTCAGATTGAATCTGATTGCAAAAGTCAAAGAACACAGTATGAGACTCATCCTTGTTTTTCAAGAACTTTATCCATGTCCATCTGCTAAAGTCGTCTACGATGACTAATCCATATTTTTTCCCTCTGATTGATGCAGTTTTGACTGGGCCAAAAAGATCAATGTGCATAAATTCTAGCGGCCTAGAGGAAGAGACAACATTTTTAGACTCGAATGCAGGTTTTGAAAACTTCACTTTCTGACATGCTTCACAAAGAGCATATGATTTGTATTTCAGATTAGGGAGTCCTCTAACCAGATTAAGTTTATTAATCTGAGAAATCTTTCTCAAACTAGCATGACCTAATCTTATATGCCAAACCCACTGCTCTTCACTAAAAGACATATGGCAAGTAACTTTTTGATTCTTAAGATCATGAAGATCAATCTTGTAAATGTTGTTCTTTCTCTTGCCTGTAAATAGGATTGAGCCATCCTTCTGACATATAGCTTTACAAGACTTTTGATTGAAGATAATGTCATAACCATTGTCACTTAATTGACTTATGGACAATAAGTTATGAGCTAATCCATCTACTAAAAGAACATTAGTTATAGAGGGAGAGTTACCGATGCATATAGTTCCAGAGCCAATGATCTCTCCCTTTTGGTTCCCTCCAAATTTAACTTCTCCGGCAGATTTATGCTCCAGGTCTTGGAACATAGACCTTTTTCCTGTCATGTGCCGTGAGCACCCAGAGTCCAGGTACCATGACATATTTTCCTTTGTCTTTTTGGCTGCCAAGGATATTAGCAGCAGGAATTATCTTTTCCTTAGGTACCCACATTCTTTTGGGTTCTTTTGGGTTCTTTTGGGTTAGTCTTCCTCAAGTTCAGATTGAACTGAGGTTTAGCATGAAAATTAACAGGAGGTACAACATGATATTCCCTATTTTGAATAGCATGATATTTTCTAGGATGTGCAACATTATACTTCTTTGTGTGTGTTATGTGGAAACTCTTGGCATGTGATGTGTGCCTAATATCATGAGAGTGGCCATACTTGAATTTATCATACAGAGGTTTGTATGTGATTTTCATCTCATCAACAAGTTCAAGTTTATATGGGGTTTCACCCTCATAGCCTATGCCAACTCTCTTGTTTCCACTAACTGCATATATCATAGAGGCTAGTTGACTTCTGCCTATACCTCTAGATAGAAACTTCCTGAAACTCAAGTCATATTCCTTAAGAATATTGTTCATGCTTGGAATAGATTTTTCTGAACTAGAATATGATTCAACATCTTTAGATTGTTTTAAAACTTTTTCCTTAAGTTCACCATTTTCTATTTCAAGCTTCTTAGTTTCAGATGCAAAGAGCTTTTTCAGCTTCTTGTATTTGATACTAAGTTGAGCCTTGATTTCCAGAAGTTCAGTTAGACTAAAAACTAACTCTTCTCTAGAAAGTTCAGAAAATACCTCTTCAGAATCTGAGTCTAATGTAGATTCTGATTCATCATCAACAGTGGCCATCAGCGCTATGTTTGCCTGCTCATCTTCAGAGTCTGACTCTTGATCAGAAGAATCTGAGTCATCCCAAGTAGCCATTAAGCCTTTCTTCTTTTCAAACTTTTTCTTTTCCCTCTGAAGCTTTGGACACTCATTCTTGTAATGTCCAGGTTCCTTGCATTCATAACACGTCACCTTCTTCTTGTCAGATCTTCTGTGTCCGAAAGATTCTCCTCTTTCAGGCCTTTTGAAGTTCTTGAAGTTCTTGAACTTTCTTTGCTTGCTTTTCCAGAGTTGAATTACTCTTCTTGAGATCATGGAAAGTTCATCTTCTTCTTCTTCTTCTGATTCTGATTCTTCAGAATCTTCTTCCTCAGCCTGAAAAGCGTTAGTGCATTTTTTATTATTAGATTTTACTGCAATTGACTTACCTTTCTCCTGAGGTTCATTTGCATCCAGCTCTATTTCATGACTCCTCAGGGCACTTATCAGCTCTTCTAGAGACACTTCATTCAAGTTCTTGGCAATCTTGAATGCAATCACCATTGGGCCCCATCTTCTGGGCAAGCTTCTGATGATCTTCTTGACATGATCAACCTTGGTGTAGCCTTTATCTAGCACTCTTAATCCAGCAGTCAGAGTCTAGAATCTTGAGAACATTGCTTCAATGTTTTCATATTGCTCCATCTTGAATGCTTCATACTTCTAGATTAATGCTAAGGCCTTTGTCTCCTTAACTTGAGGATTACCCTCATGAGTCATCTTTAAGGATTCAAAGATATCATGAGTAGTTTCTCTGTTTGTTATCTTCTCATATTCAGCATGAGAGGTAGCATTTAGCAATATTGTTCTGGACTTGAGATGATTATTGAAGTCTTTCTTTTGAGCATCACTCATGGCTTATCTTGACACCTTGACACCTTGAGCATTAACAGGATGTGTGTAACCATCCAGCACCTGATCCCATAAGTCACCATCATGACAAAGAAAGTAACTTTCGAGTCTATCTTTCCAGTACTCAAAGTTTTCACCATCAAAAACTGGTGGTCTATTATAGCCATTGAAACTATTGCTTCCATTACCATTGTTGTTTTGTTCAGGTGTAGGAGTAGATGAAGTTGTTTTAACCATATTGACTTTGTATTTTTCTCCCTGAATCTTTTATCTAACACGGTTAAGTGCTTGCACCTAGAACCGGCGCTCTGATGCCAATTGAAGGATAGAAAAACACTTAGAAAGGGGGGGTTTGAATAAGTGTGACTTCAAAAACTTGTAAGATAAAAACAATGAACACAATTATTTTTATCCTGGTTCGTTGTTAATGAAACTACTCCAGTCCACCCCCTTAGAGTGATTTACCTCAACTGAGGATTTGATCCACTAATCGAACTGATTACAATGGTTATCCACTTAGAAAACTTCTAAGTCTCCTAGAGTATACAAATCACAACTTGACACTCTAGGAATTCTTCACTTAGAAACCTTCTAAGTCTTCTAGAGTCTACTGATCACAACTTGATCACTCTAGGAACCTTTTATAAACAATGTAAAATAATGTTTACAAGAGTATAGATTGCTTCTGATAAAGCTATAATCACAACAATGATATTTCTCTTAAGTTCTACGCTTAACACTCACTAAATATTACAAGAGTTTGTGAGGTTGAAGATGAAGTTCGTGAGTTTTGATTTTGACAGCGTTTCAGTATTTTGCACAAGTGTTCTACTTTGCTTCTGATCAGAACTTCTATTTATAGGCGCTGAGAGGAAATGACCGTTGGGAGCATTTAATGCTTTGCGTGAATCGTACAACTTTGCATTTAATGTTTCACACTTTTGTCAACAACCTCGAGCCTTGCTTTTCCTGCTTTTACTGACTTTGCCTTTTGTAGCTTCTAACGTTCCTTTTGTCAGTCAGAGATTAGACTTAATAGCCTGTCATCTTGTACTATCTTCTGGACTCAGAATTGTTGAATAACAACGTTTGAATTTCAGAGTCAACAGCTTGGTGCAGAGCATCTTCTTGTCTTCTGACTTTGAAGAGCTTGAGCGTGATACCATTCAGAACTTCAGAGCTTCTGCTTCTAACTTCATGTTCTTCTGATGCTTTACAGTTCATGTTCTGATTCTGCTTGACCATCTTCTGATGTCTTGCCAGAGCATGTTCTGATGAAGCCATCCAGAACGTTCTGAGTCAGTTGCTTTTGAGAGCAAATTTGTGCATACTCTTTATGTATTTCCTAAAATGGAAAATGCAAAGGATTAGAGTATCACATTATCTTATAAAAAATTCATATATATAATGTTATCATCAAAACACAAAATATTGATCAGAACAAATCTTGTTCTAATAAGGTGATTCCAACTTCCATCTCCTACTAACAACGTGTCATCTGCAAATTGAAGAACGTCAATAAAACAATTACCATTCACATTGCACCCGACAAAATCCCTGTTTTCCACCGCCTTATCAACCATGAGCTTAAGACCTTCAACTACGATGACAAAGAGAAAAGGTGAAATTGGATCACCTAGGCGTAAACCTCTATTCACCTTGAATTCCGACGTTGGGCTACCATTAACCATCACCGACATCTTGCTTGAAAAAATCAACGCCTCCATCCACTTCATCAATTTTTCACCAAAATGCATTTTCCTCATCATGAATCTTAGAAAATTCCAACTTACTTTATCATATGCTTTTTCGAAATCCACTTTAAAAAGTAAGCATTCCCTCCCCTCCTTAGAAGCGTAATCCACCAATTTGTTCGCCACAAGAACACCATCTACCAAATGTCTTCCCGGAACAAAAGCGGTTTGACTATTAGAGATGACCTTGAATAAAATCTTTTTAATCCTACTTGCTAACAACTTCGATAAAATTTTATAAACACTCCCCACCAAGCATATCGGCCTATAGTCATCTAAGCCCAACGGATGAGAAGATTTAGGAATAAGCGAAAGAAAAGAAGAAGTTATTGCCTTAGATAGTACCGCCCCATGATGAAAATCCTTGAAACATTCAAACACATCTCTTTGAACAAAATACCAACACTTCTTAAAGAAAAGGAGAGTCATACTGTTCGACCCCGGACTCTATTTTTTTATTAATATTAATTTATAAAATGATATTGAATACTAATATAGATAAAGCTCTTAGAATTACAATAAATTCATGGATTCTTTTTGACAATATTTTATTGATTACAAGAGGAGAAGCAAAACCTAAATTGAGGTATTGCATTGAGACACCACCATGTCCTGCTAACACCCAAAAATGTAGGGATTTTTATGAACAACAAGGATTTCCCAAGGGTGAAGCCGAGTGCCTAACAAGTCTTTGTTATCACAACTCCAAACCGCTTCTTTTATCTCTTCCTCCGTAAAAGGAACTTCCAAACCAAGGCTTTCTTCCCTACTTAACGTCTTGAAATCAACCCCTTCTAGAGTAGGCCAATCCAACAAACTTTCAACGAATTTTTCTCGAAGTGTCCTTTCACCTCCTCTTTCACATCTTTTACCGAATTCACTATCCCGTGATTAGTTACTATCGAGCTTATATGGTTCCTTCTCCTTCTCTCTGTCATGGTTCTATGGAAAAATTGCTATTATTATCCCCGTCATTCAACCACTTCAACTTTGCCTTTTGGATTAGCATGTTCTCTTTTATTCTAAGATTCAATCAAATACTTTTACTCACTTCTTTATTCAAGGCTAAATTCTCCGCATCCGCATCAACCAAGTCATCCTTCTCGTTTAAGATTCTAACCTCTTCTTCTACTGCCAAATCATACTTCCCAAAAACAGTTTCATTCCACCATCTCAATTTATCTTTTATCAACCGAATCTTTTCTTTCAAAACGAAATCGCCTCTACCGTTAACCTTCATCGCCTTCCACTCCTTTTCAACAAAAGGTAAAACTCTTGTTTCGAGAACCATTTGTTGTTGAATTTGAACGGTTTAGGCCCCCAATTCTCCTTATCAACTTCTAACCAAACCGGGCAATGATCGGAGACATATCGTAGGCCAATGAATTGACCGACTACACGCCATGAGGAAATAATAGAGTCATAAACAAGGAATCTATCTACCCTACTTTTGGACCTCCCATCTCCACTATACTAGCTGTATATCCTCTAGTCCAGAACAATCAATGAAATTAGAGAATTCCCTCCTCCCCATTGCACCCGAATCCTGAGATCTACTAATTCTCTCGTTCCAAGTCTTCACAGCATTAAAATCTCCTCCCATTAACCACTATCCATCAGTAAAATTAGATTTCAAAACTAACAAGACCCTCCAAACTCCCTCTTCAATGATAAAGAACAGGCAGAGTAAATATTAACTATATAGAAAATGTTGTTGTTCCAACTAACCTTTATACCCAGATAGCATGAACCGTGAAAGCTGAACAAGACTGTGACGGAGCTGATTTTCCATACCGTTAGGATACCACCCGCAGTCCCCTCCAATGCAGAGTAAGAGTTGCCAATATCTTCTCCACCCCAAAAACTATTAGCAATCACCTCTGGAGTATCCACCATTTTTGTTTCCTGCATCAAGAATATATTTGCTTGCCCCTTTATGATGATATAACTAATCCTCTTCCTTTTTAATTTGCTGCCTCCTTCCCTTATGTTTAAAGTGCCTATAATCATTGAGTACCTATCATTAACGCCTTCTTTCCTTCCACGCTTCTTGACTCGGTCTGCTTATGTTCCAGCAATTTCTTCTTCAATTCGCTTCCTTGCATCCCGTAATATACTCCCACCTTTGAAACAACTTCAAACAATTTATCTCCAGAAGGTGAACCAAAGTTAGATTTTAACCTATGATTGCACCTTAAAATGTTTGTTTCATCAGAGTGCTCTCCATGGAAATGATGGATACGATTCTCCAACAAAGAAGGGTCTACACTGTAAACCGACGATCCTCCTAATTGCATTTGTTGAAACTGTCTGTTGAGAACCGACCCTGCTCCATCAAGTATCTGGGCTTTGTTCCCAACCTTACACTTCTTGGGCCTAGTCTTATTAGAGAGAGATAAAACCTCCGGTCCACCTAAAAGGACCAATTTCTTTTTAATTAAAACCTTCCTTCTTTTTTCCTTCAAAGTGGTATTGACCTTGTTGGCAACTTCCTCCACTACTTTACCAAAAACCGAGACGAAATTTCTTTTAGAAACGACCTCCAATGAGTCTGAAACCTTAGTACTTGAGTTGTTCGGTTCAGATATAGAGTCTGCCATAGAGTCAGCTCCCACGTTTCCCTTTTCATGAAAAGTGTGTTTTGTCTTCTTAACCTCTCTCACAGCTATATCGAAGGAAGAGGAAATAGGGTCTGAAGTAACGTCTGCATCTCTCTCCGCCGCGGATACCTTCTCTCTATCCCCTCCAGCCTCCGGCATCTTTCCCTCCGTCCTTCCATCCTTCTTACTAATAATCTCTTTTGAATATGAAATCCAAAAGCGGGCACCTTCTTCTTCCCCCATGAGACTCTTATCAGGAACTAACCATGACTCTTCTGAGTTAGATTCATTACTGCGGACACTCTTTGATTTAACATTCTTCTTAACAACTCGAAATGGACTAAACGCATCCTCACATAGTGTTAACTCAAAATTCTCTCCATGTACTAGAACCACCATCCTTTCTTTCAGGAAAAATCTTAAAGGAACCCTAACAAGGATCCTAGCCACATTCATATTTTGACCTTCCTTAAAATGCTCATCCATGAAGAGAAAACTCCCCATTGAGTTTGAAATACATTCAAAGAAATCTACGTTCCATGCATGGCAGGGAGCTTCATGTACACGAATCCATGTCACTTTCTCTCTATCCACTACTCCTTCGTTCCATGGTTTGATGCCGCGAAACCTATGTTTCCATCATGTATTTCCTCCGCACATAAATTCATCAACAATCCCTTCCTCCAATTCTTCCAAGATGCTCAAATTTAACTCCAAAGGAATTATCCTAATAGAAAAAACTCCCTCGATCTCGAAATGAGTTTGAAGATTGTAAGTCTCACCTGGAAAAAGAACTTCACCGATGAAAGTCTTGCTCCATCTTTCATTATCTTCTTGTTTGTACGTGTACTTGATTGCATTCTGCTTGTGTGAAGAAATCCCTCTTCCATCTGCAACTATTTCAGCATAAGACCTGATTCCTCTTGTCCTCTCCTTGTCCGCCCATTAAAACGAACGAAACCATTCTGATTGACCTTCCCTAAAGAGTAACCCTCCACTCTCCGGTCGGTTCTTACCTTCTTCTTCACTTCTTCGCTTTTCCGTTCAAACCGTGGGGGGTTGGCATGGATTTTTTTATTCATATATCATAATATTATCGAGTCTCACAGCCAACATTCTAACATCCTTTATATCTCTAAACCTTGCAAAACCGAATCTTCTCCCAAGATTTTTCCTCCGGGGAGATATCACCACTTCAGCCACGTTTCCATGGCATCCAAACAACTCAAAAACATCCTTCGCCCTTATTCTAACCGGGAAATTTGAGAAGAAAATAGTATCTAAATTCTCAGATGGCTCACCTTGCATTCCTCCAAAAGGGAAGACATCCCATTTAGCAGCTAAATGTCTGAATCCCTTCCGTCGCGCCTGTTGCCATTCCATAGCTAACCTCCAAAAGCCTCAACAAGATTTCAAAAGGCGAAAACGAAAAAAAAACTAGAGATAAGTGAGAGAGAAAAGTGGTTTCTCTCTCATCATTTATGTTACACACATAGTCTTTATGACTAGTGGAAAAATAAATAGACTGATTTCAATATTAAATAAGATATTTTAAATAAATTCTAATAGTGCATGTTCATTAGACCACCTTATTTGATAGTTGTGTAAGAAGATTAGATTGTTGGAACTGTGTTCTAATTCAAGACATTCTATTAATTATATTTAAATGATGAAATTAAAATCATTATCCTAAATAAAAAAACCACTCCTATTTAAAAAGCAATTTGAGTTTTGAATAAAAACCTTCAAAGAAAGCTAACCAAAACCTTCAAAGGAAGCTAGAGTTGATAATATGTGCATAAATAAAATAAGTTTTTTTTTTTTTTTGCGCAAAAGAGTCATTGTCTACCTCTTGATTATAATATTTTGATGGTCTCCCTAAAAACACTCAACTTGTCATCTATCACCTTTATAACCCTGTATTTTGGATTCTTAGCTAAGTATTTATTTCTTCATGTCAACCATATTCATATTTTTATGGTATTACCTAATGTTAATGTCTATACTGTTCTCCTTCTCAGTGATTATTGTCGCCCTCTTAGTGATTATTGGCCATTTACTTCTAGAGTTAGGCCACTTATGAGGTATACTATCGGAAAATGAATGAGAAGTGTATATTTTTGGCTACCCTACTTGCAAAAATGTTGTTTGGTAGAAGATGAAGATTCTAAAGAACAAATTTTTCTATCCTTGACATGATTTTAAATTACAAAAAATAATTTTAAAGAACTATTTTAATTAATTAACATAATTGGGACGAAAAGAATGTACTAACTTTGCCTCTATAGTAGGTAGAAATCCAATGAGGATGAGGTGAAACATCATATTCTTACTTGCACTTTTGAATATAACTTTTTAAGTCAAAAGTATAAGGTTGAAACTTGGTATTGTTAATTGTTTCCTTTTCTATATGGCATCATCATGTCAGTGTATGTCTGAATTGTAAAAACAAAAAATCATATTAGTTGTAATAACAATTAGATATATTATGTTTAAATATATTAAAAACATAAATATATTTAAACATAATATATAATAAAAATAACTAATGAGTTTAAAAAAATAATTTAAATTAAGTTTGGTTACTTCAATAAAATATATTTATTATACTTGAAAATGAGATTATATATACATGTCATTCCCAACCTACAATAGACTCTGTCATACCCCAATTTTGACCCTAAGATCCTATATCATTCATACCCCAATCATTAATCAAGAGCTTCACTTAGAATTTTTGTTTGTGGTGTTGCACTCACCTCATCAATAAGAGGGACCATCAAGCACCAATGATTGTTTATCTTGTATGCATATTGTACTAACCCAAATACCAAAAATATTGCTTTGTTTCTTTGTAGGCTTTTGTTTTGTAGGTACCAAGCCAAGACATGCAATAAACAAGGCATTTTTAATATTTTGGACTGATGAAATCGATTTTCCTACTGGGTAAATCGATTTCCCTGCAGCAATCTTCAACAAAATCACATTCTAGACAGCATGAAATCGATTTCCCTCTTGGGTAAATCGATTTCCCTAGTGTATTTTGCGCCAAATTCTCTTTTGGAACAGTGTGAAATCGATTTCACTCCTGGGGAAATCGATTTCCTTAAGGCGAAATTCAAAAAATATAAGGAGGGAAGCTTGACATCATTTTGGCACCTTTTTATTTGATCATTTTATCAATTTTCCACTTCATCAAAATTAACCCCTTCATTAAACCCACTTAAACCTCATTTTATCATTTTTACCATTTAAATGCCACTTTAATTACCAATTAAATACAAGTTAATTACCAAACACAAAAAGACCAAACTACCACTACTCTTGCTCCAATTCTATAAATAGAGACCTCTACTCTCTCATTTCTCAAGCTTTGAGAGCCAACAAACCCCTTGCAATTTCTCTCCCCATCCCTACCAAATTCACCAAAGCTCTTTGTTCTTTCATAAAGTTTGTGAGTCACACCTTGAACCTCACAAACTTTGAGCTAAGCCACCTTTCTTTTCACTCTTTTTCTTCATATTGTTGAGAGATCAAGATTTGTGTTGGTGATTCTTGAAGTGGATCTAAGTTTTGTTCAAGAATTGGTAATTTTCATCATCCTTTTTCATCTACCATAACGTGATTCTTTTGTGCTTGTATGTGATGCATCTTTGATGCTATATTGGTCCTATTTGATGGTGATTTGATGAAAAATTCGTGCTCCAATGGATATGTGATCATAAGGTGTTTGTATATTTGTTCAAATCAAGTTTCATGCCTTTAAATGATATTTTTGCTGAAATTTACACTGATGAAATCGATTTCCTTAAGGCTGAAATCGATTTCATGCTGTACGTAACTTGTTTTTTTTGAAAATTGCACTATGGAAATCGATTTCCCCCTGCATGAAATCGATTTCCTGCTGGCAGAATGTGGTTTTTTGCTTTTTTTATGCTTGTTTTGCTTTCCTTCTTCCTCCACTTCATTAATATCATTGGATCTAGGATGTTGATAGGTTTGAAATGACCAAATCCATAATATTAGATGAATGATATTAATGATAGTGTGAGTTGATTATCTTTTATGTTTTTATCTTCTTCTTCTCCTTTTTTTCTTTTGATCGATGAAAGTCTTAATACTTTGAGAATTCTTATGGATTCTTAGTAAAGACTAGATCGTTACCTTTTTTCTTTTCGTGCGGTATTGCTTTCGGAGAGTGATCTACATATCACTTCTCTCGCATGCATTAGCACATAAAGTTTTGACCGGCCTCGTTGTAGGGTGATTTCTACATAAATCACTTGGCGATCTGCTTAACATATCGCAATATTTCGTGTCCCGAATCAAAAAAAGATCAAATATGGAAGAGAATTGTATGCGGTTGATTTAAGACTTATGGAGGTTTATCGTGTAGTCGCTATGATTTTATCAAGCTTCTGATAAATTTCCATTGAATTTAAATCTGAGAACATCCTTCACTCACCATCGATCTTCATTACTAACTTTGATAACATACTTGACAAGTTTCAAGATGGTTATCTTTAACATCTAACAACTAACTTTAATTTCCGCAATTTATTATACCGCTCTTTATATTTCTCGCTTTATCGCATTATCTTATTATTTCATCATATTTACATTCCGCTATTTTTCCTTTGTCCATTTGGACGTTTATATTCCGCTATTTTCTCTTTGTCCATTTGGACATATGTTTATGTTTCCGCTATTTTCTCTTTGTCCACTTGGACCATACTTTATTTTTACGCTAAAACACTAATAAACAACAAAAATCTAAAAAACACTTAAGGCTCTCTTTTGGACTATTGGTTACTATCCCGAGCATTTTGGAGATTCGGACTTATGGACTTAGTGCCTCTGGACCCTTATTCTGTTGTTACTCTGCTGTTATTTTGTCTGTCTGGCATTGGATTATTATCTGTTTGTATATGCAGGTATTTCCTTGAAAGCCCTTGATGGTTAATTCCAAGGCATTGATATAAGGATTTTACCCGAAAACAGCCGTTACTCTGCCCGATTTTCGTCAGAATTTTAATGTGCTTAATGCAAAGTGGTGCTAAGATAATAATTTCATCTGGATCCCCAAGTGGTAATATGTTGGTATTAATAGTCCAAAGGATGAGAAATCTATCTTGACTCACAATGTCAAGTGTTGGCTTCTTCTTCGGTTAGGCCGTTTCTTTCCTTAGCTTTTATTTTATGCACTAGGTTAGCCTCTTCATCTCCTCCCACTTCTTAGATTTTCAAAATCTTCTCCCTTTTTACAAAACCTTCTTATGTTTGCAACCTTTTCAAAACTTTTTTCTTAAAAAAATATCTTTTGCCCTTAGTGGCCTTTTCTTCAAAAGTTTAGACACTGTTAATTGTCGAAACGAGTGGTTATACCCCACGATTTTGAAATTGATTGATATAATGAGATCTTTTCCGCGTGAGAGATCTAGTGGCATACTCGTTGATTTTATCCGAGATGGAGCCCTTCTTTCATTTGCGATGCAAAGAACTCGTTTGTTCTCATGCTCAAGATCCACGGCTGAGTATTTCTCTCCGACGACGATGAAGTGTTTATTCGTTTTTTAAAATGTTTTCCCTTTTAGCGGAACTACATTAGCTCTGATTTCTCCATTGCACCGAGGAGGTATGTAGGCACAATGCTTAATGTCTTGCCGAGCTTATTTTAAAAATAAAACAAACCGTTTTTTTTAGCACACACGACACAGATTTTCAAAAAGGTTCCTGTGGAGTACCACAGATATGAGGGGTGCTTAAAACCTCCCCCTTGTATAACCAACACCCGAACCTGAGATCTCTTTCTTGTTTTAAAAACAAAACTTTGGGTTTTTCGTTCTTTTCCCTTTTCCTTTGAAAAAATAAAGCGCGGTGGCGATTTCAAATGAAATATTGATTCGAGTCAATCCTATGGCTTCGATATCAGATTTTCCCCGCTACAGAAAAATGGCGACTTCACTGGGGATCCAGTTTTAAGTGTGTTAAGCCTATTTTTGTTTATCTGTGTGTTTATCTGTATATATTGTTGTGTGCTTTGTTTGTTTATTTTCTTTTTTTTCCTTTTGGTGCTCGATGGTTCCTCTGTGATGAGATAAAGTCATAACCCGGACTTTGGTGAGTAACTTGAGATAGGAGGTGGTAAGACCAATAGTCGCATGTCAGGAGCAATCCTTACCATGAGCGTCATATGGTGGAACCCCAATCAGTGGAGGCCTCATGGAAGGTAGTAGAGGTTGTTACGAACCATCGTGATAACGCTATTACTTTCAATAGTGAGTGTCCGTAGAAGCTGAATGGCCTAGAACCTTTTTAACCCATCTAAGCCTTTTTAGGATGTAGTGCAGAAACAAGATCAAGTACCAATTTGAGCTTGTTGTCATGCGATACTACGCTCAGACGAGGTCTTTTTAGGCATATTATTGGCGCCCATGAGCAATTGTGCGTGCCGGTAGTATCCGATAGAAGATTGAAAACTCTGGGAACCTTTGTAGAACCCGATTGGCAGGTACAAAATTCCTTAGAACACACCTTGTAGGATGGGTAAACCCATGGCTCCATGCTCGTGACGTCGAACCTTTGAACTATGATCTTATGTGACCTTGCATGCTCTTGATTGTGATTGATGCACAAACCATGCATTCATGCATCCATGAAAACTCTTTTTCTTTTGATTTTTAAGGAACTTAGAGGTCTTTCCTTGTAAACATCATAAGTTTCATCAAACTCAGTGGATCTTGGGTGTTGATGGGGTGAAAATTCTAATCCACCAAAATGGATGATTGATTTTGATGATAACTTAATCGAAGCTTTAGTCCAATGTTTGAGTGTTTACAAGTTAATGTCTTAAGTTCCTTGAAACTCTAATAATAAAAAATAAAAAAAAAACAAATTACTGCATTGCATGCATCATTCTACATTTGGTCCTGCTTTCTAAAGAAATTCTCCAGAGCCTTATTTCCTTTCTCCTGGTATCATTGTACAACACTCTTTCTAAGAAGAAATGGAAAGCATCAAACAAGAGATTCTTGAGCTCGGCGGAGAGGTGGTTACTTTGAAGGTTGGTATGGAGCATCTGACTGCTCTGGTTGAGGCTCTAGTTGCTGCCCAAATCAATCCTCCTATGAAGGAAGAAAGGATGGAAAAGGTCTTTCTTGAAACTCTGAACTCATCCTTTCCTAAGGGGATAGTAGTCGGTACACCTACTGACTCCCATGGAGAGGTGGATATGAATGCGCTTCTAGAAAAAGATGTCAGAAAGGAAAGTTTGCTTGAAGAAGGTAAGTCAGCTGGTATTGTGAAGAAGTTTGGTAATGACTTTTCAAAGAAGAGAATCAGAGGAGTTAACCATCATCAACGTCAGTATGTCATTCCTGTATCCAATTCAGTTCATGCGATTCCAGATTATCAGCAGAGTACTCGTCATCGAGCTCCTCCACTGAACGAGCAAAATCAACCTCAAAAGGGGAATTTTGGTCCTATCCCCATGACTTACACAGAATTGTACCCTGCTTTGATTTGTAAGAATTTGGTTCAGATAAAGTCACCGCCTCCTGTTCCCGAGAAACTCCCTTGGTGGTACAAAGCTGATGCCACTTGTGCTTTTCATCAGAATGCTCCTGGACATGACTTAGAGAATTGTTGGCCTCTAAAAAAAGAAGTTCAAAGATTAATCCATACTGGTATTTTGACTTTCCAAGATGTTGGTTATGATGTTCAAGCCAATTCTTTGCCAAAGCATGATTGAATCACTATTATGCGTGCGTGCGTAAATATAAAATTTGTTTTTGGTGTGCTTTTATCAATTTAAAAAAAATGTTCAATAATAAAAAGAGAAAATAAACATAAGGAAAGAAAAAGACATACCATTGATGTATAGATGACGACCATAGTACTATCTGATATGTCTTTTAGAATTTTGAAATATATAAAAACAATATGGGATTTAGTTTATACTTTTTATTCAAAAAATTTAAAATCAATTTAATTAATATTTTATGGTGCTTACTCGCCACTACCGTGAGGGCATTTTAGTCTTTTGAAAAAAGTAATTATGCTATAGCACCTTTAAAGAACCAGTCTTATACTTAGCCATTAGTTAAACCACATCAAAATTTACAGCTAATATTTATCAAATACTTTTGAAACGATATTTAAACTATTATGAAAGTCAGGACTAAGTTTAGGAAATAAGTTTTAGTTAGTACTTGTTCATGATTTCAATTAATTTAACGACTATCGTATTCTCCAGAGACAATTCTATGTTAAATTTAGATTTGATTTATAATCACAGGGTAAGAGACATGTGCATAAATAAAATAAGTTTTTTTCCCAGAAAAGAGTCATTGTCTACCTCTTGATTATATTGTTTTCAGAGTCTCCCTAAAAACACTGAGCTTATCATCTAACATCGTCATAGCCCCGTGTTTTGAACTCTTAGCTAAGCATTTATTTCTCCATGGCGACCATATTCATATTTTTATGGTATTACCTAATGTTAATTTCTATACCGTTCGCTCTCTCAGTGATTAATGGCCATTTACTTCTATAATTAGGGCCACTTATAAGGTATACTATCAGAAAATGAATAAGAAATATATTTTTTGGCTACCCTACATGCAAGAAAGTTGTTTGGTAGAAGATGAAGATTCTAAAGAGCATATTTTTCTATCTTTGACATGGTTTTAAATTACAGAAAATAATTTTAAAGAACTATTTTTATTAACTAACATAATTGGGATGAAAAGAAGGTACTAACTTTGCCTCTATAGTAGGTAGAAATCCAATGAGGATTAGGTGAAACATCATATTCTCTATTGCACTTTTGAATATAACTCTTTAAGTCAAAAGTATAAGGTTGAAACTTGGTATTGTTAATTGTTTCCTTTTTGTATGGCATCACCATTTCAGTGTATGTCTGAATTGTAAAAAAAAACCATATTAGTTATAATATCAATTAGAAATATGCAAGAGAGAATATTAAAAGTATTAATATATTTAAACATAATATACAATAAAACTAAATAATGATTTTAAAAAAATAATTTAAATTAAGTTTGGTTACTTCAATAAAATATATTTATTACACATGAAAATGAGATTATATATACCTGCCATTCCCAACCTTCAATAGACTAAGATATATGTGTAGAGCGATGAATTTGACATTTTTCACCATCATGATCAGCCACAACGCCTGAATATATCTTATCAAGAATATTATTTCCAAAAGAAGCTTCGTTGATTCTATTACATATCTTAGTAATTGGTTATATGTATTGGTTGCGTTTTATGTAATTCTCTGTATTATCAAGTTTTTGACATTGCTGCAATGGTAAATTTAAAATTTTGATAAATATTTTGAGAACAAACTTCCACCATATGATCATCCTCTAGTCACAAATACTGGAGAATTACGGGCTTGTAATGTTTCATTAACGTGTTTGAGCACTTCTGCATAATCTCTAAGTGCTTGAACCGAATCAAAATATCCCAGAGTACTTGCATTCTTGAATGCTTCTTCCTTCGATCCAAATGGTATTGATTTCCCATATTATCGATACTAGCTGAAATCATTTAAATTATTCAAAAATGTTAAACATAAATATAATAGTTGAATTATATAATTCAATACTAAAATAAACCTTTAATACCTTTATGTATACTATGAGAGCTTTAGACGAAGCTGCGTTGTCCGTCATAAATCCTACATCATGAGGACTACGATTTATTGCATCTTCAACACCCATGTAGGCAAATATTGGAGCACTAGAATTTGCTCCACTCCAATACTCAAAGTTGATCAAATATCTTTGATCAAATTTACTAAAGCTTTATAGTCTATGATTGAAATGATCTAATGTTTGTTTGTAATAAAATGTTTGAACACCTTTTATGTTGGTTGAAACCTAAGACGAAAGACGGTGTAACCTAGTTATTTTCCTAATAAAGTAAACAATTAAGGATGGTACCATAAATAACTATTAAGGCAGACAGAAAGTTACCATTGTATTAGTCATGCCTTGGTTTAAAACCATAAACTCGCACTCATTAATTTAACCATATATTATGGTTGCTTCTTGGGTGAAAACTTAAAGTCTCTCACCAGTAAAATTTATGTTTTTCAAATAGACATATATAACGAATAAATTATTAGTTTATATATATATATATATATATATATATATATATATATATATATATATATATATATATATATAAAGTGTGCACGCGCGTAAATATAAAATTTGTTTTTGGTGTGCTTTTATCAATTTAACAAAAAATTTCAATAATAAAAAGTGAAAATAAAGAAAAGGAAAGAAAAATACATACCATTGATGTATAAATGACCATAGTACTATCTGATATGTCCTTTAAAATTCTGAAATATAGAAAAACAATATGGTATTTAGCTTTATACTTTTTATTCAAAAATTTAAAATCAATTAAATTTAAATATTATGGTGCTTACCCGCAACTACTGTAAGGGTGTTTTAGTCTTTTGAAAAAAGTAATTTTGCTATAGCACTTTTGAAGAACCATTTTTATTCTGTGCTATTAGTCAAACCACATCAATATTTAAAAATATTTTTTATCAATTACTTTTGAAAATGATATTTAAACTATTATGAAAGTCATGACTAAGTTTAGGAAATATGATTTAGTTAGTACTTGTTCATGACTTCAATTAATTTAATGACTATCATATTCTCCAGGGACAATTTCGATGTTAAATTTAGATATGATTTATAATCACATGGTAAGAGACATGTGCATAAATAAAATAAGTTATTTTTTCCACAAAAGAGTCACTCACTGCCTCTTGATTATAATGTTTTCAGAGTCTCCCTAAAAATACTGAGTTTGTCATCTAACACCTATACATCCTCGTGTTTTGAACTCTTAGATAAGCATTTATATACAATCCTAATTGGGCTTGGACTTACATAACTTGGATTATATTTGATATTATTATATTAGATTATATTTGATATTATATTAATAATATCAATCCCACTAATATCTCAACAAATCTAATAATATATCAACACACCCCCTATAATCCAAGTTTTTGCGCAACTCTAGTCATAGTCGAACTGAACTATTCCTAATTTCTTTTTCAAATTCAGGAATCTGTCGATCTTCAATCCTTTGGTGAAAATGTCGATCAACTATGCTTCACTTAAGCAATGCCTAACTTCAAGTTCACCTCGATTCACCTTCTCCCTTAAGAAGTTAAATTTAGCTTCGATATGCTTACTCCTTCCATGCAGAACTGGATTCTTCTCCAGATTTATGGCGGACTTGTTGTCGATTTGCAACACAAATGGTTTCTTCACTTTGACTTCCATTTCTTCAAGTAAAGTTCTGATCCAAATTGCTTGACATGCAGCATAGGATCCTGCTGTATATTCAGCTTCACATGAAGACAATGCCACCACAGGTTGCTTCTTCGAACACCATGATATTGGGGCACCAAATAGTTGAAAGAAATATCCAGTTGAGCTTCTTTGATCTTCCTTATCTCCACACCATCAGCATCTGAAAAACAATTTACTATTGCTTCTTTTCCTTCAGAGTCTTGTCGAAATAGTATTCCACAGTTTATTGATCCTTTTAAATATCTCAGGATTCTTCTTGTAGCCTTCATATGTGACACCCTTGGTTCACTCATATATCTGCTTACTAGTCTGATAGCAAAACCTATATCAGGTCGACTGTTGCACACATACCTTAGAGATCCAATAATTTGTTTGAACAAAGTTGCATCAACTCGACGGGT